>NC_068365.1:43698746-43713746 GCF_020536995.1 Dreissena polymorpha
GATGCCACTGAGTGAATTTAATCAAAAGCAGAGCTAATGGCACCAACACCCTCTGCGTACTCTGTGAAATATTTAGGCACACTATTTGAACTAAACACAATGGTTTGACATGAAAGAAGAGACCATACCTCTTGTCGCGCCGGTTGACGACGAGTCATTGAAGTGCTTATGACCTCATCGGCAAAAAATATATGAAAGACATGTGCAGTGATTAATGTCCGGCTAATAATTGGAAAGCCGCATTCCAGACAATAGAATAAAATATTGGAAAAGTGCTTTCAAGCGAAGACATGATGTTAAATCCAAATGAAACCAGGACAGTAGTAGGTTTCCTGCGGAAAACGTCTAAATGGTTAAGCACTACTAATTGAACGATGTCACATTGACATTCATGGGGCAATGATATTTCCGAGAGTTGTATCGATAAATACTCATTGCAGAACTACAAAAATACCCATGTTATTCTTCAACATAACTGCAAGACCTGTTGAATAAGAGTGAAACACGAACTTTAATGTAATGTGATTTACATTGAATACAAGTTCTGCATGAAGCTCAAATACTGCAACTGCTGAGCGCACGACTTTGTAATGCATGATACAAACAACACTAGCAAACATCATATTAAGGCAAGTTGCAACACGTTAATTTTATGCCGCCTATAAACATTCACAGTGAAAGTGAGGTCCTAATATTCATTGATAACTATAAATTGCTGCTAAATATCATTTTCAAAGATGATCATACGCTATCATTCAATCTCTCGATCAGAGCTTCGTCGAGTTTAAAGGAATTTGGTGTGTACCTTCCTGTTGGGTATCTGTCTTAGTATTATCTATTCTCGGTTCATGTACGATTTACGCGGTTAAATCTATCATTGCGTTGTCGGTATCCCACTCGGCCTCTGAATGTTGAGTTGTGTCGGTAACCCTTCCATTACCGACCTCTATTGTAATATATAAATGTATCTATTCTTTCTGTATTCCTAGGTTGCCTTGCTTCTTTCAACGTATTGAATTTCGCACCATCATCTTTATCTGCATATTAGGGTCAATCAACAGTTTCGTGTGGTCATCAAGCTGGTGTACATTTATTTGTTGTGACTTGTCTTAGAAACAACTATTTCTTCTTTCTCACTTTTTAAAACGTCATGTCATTTTACTGAATGACGCAATACACTTTTCAAGTCATTACGTCAACAGACACTCACGTTATGATGACCGATATTTGAACATTCAGTCAAATTGTTATTGGATCCTTTTTGGTTTAGTAGCTCACGCTTTCAGGGTGCATGATCACGTGACGTTGTTCGTTTCCCCATTAAACGTTAAGGTAGCGCACCTGAAATGGGCACCTTTCCAAATATAATCTAATTATTATTATTATTTTCTAAATGATCATCATTTCCCTGCAAATGTTTAGGTAGAATTTCTCTGCTTTAAAAAAAGTATACTGATTTTTACCACCCCCACGCTCGGCTTTTGTCAAGTTTAGTTGCACCCCTGGGGTATATGAAAGTTTAATAGTACATCCAGATTTCCAAATATGGGCCTGTAGTTGGTGTGTGCAGTAAAGGTGTAAAATGTTTAATCAAGATGAAATAAGTATTCTTTTACAGACATTTCTTTTTCTTAACTTGTTACCTATGGAAGAGCGCCATGAAATGTAAGTGGTTTTAGCCAAGTAGAAATTGGGTTGGTTCAAAACAAAATGTAATGAAATTCAAAATAGTTTCATTTAAGTAATATTTTGAACATAGTTTTCATAGATTCACTTTATTCAGCAAAAATACCACTTTTTAAAATAAAATAAAAATGCAGTATGCATTATTCGTATTTTCAGCAGTTAATAATCCAATTTAGCCATAACGTTGTTTTAATTTTAAAAATTGAAGAATGTGCATAAAAATTGCAACATATTTCATGCTAAACTGATGACTATGGATGAAAGCAGTATTATTAAGCAATAAAAAGTAATTATTTTAAGCATACAAGTATATCATATTCTATAAAAGCATGGCGCTAGTGAAAAATGAAAAGTTTGTACTCCGATGCAAAGCTTGGTTTATACAGGTAGTTATTGCAATGTTTGTGTTATTGCTAGAAAACCGGACTACCATTTAACAATAAACATCGCTTATATGCTTTATTAAATCAAATTTCGTTACAAAAGTAAACCGCGTCGCAAAAAAGTATGCGTTGTCGGCAGAATTCGAACCTGCGCGGGAAGATCCCACAAGATTTCGAGTCTATCGTCTTAACCACTCGACCACGATAACTTCACATTAATTTATGCTTAAATTTGATATCCACTAGTAAACAGGTAAAAAGGCTTTTTAATCTTCGAAGAAATCGCGGGAAATCATTACGGTTGCGCTACCTTAATGGAAGTTTACACACCGGTAAGTGCTGCTTTTTTCCAAATAACTTTTTAAAACAATTTTTCTTTAGAATTTCAAATACCTGTAGTGCATAAAATACAGATTTTTACGCTGCCTATGGCAATTGGAACTACACCACAATTACTTTATTTGATAAGCATGTGTTCTTGTGCTAAATTCCATGTATACTGCACAATTCTGCTTCACGGACCGGGAACTTTGTCACCGATTTCAGAAGTTTTAAGGATTTATTTCTATACCTAAAGATATCGGTATAAACTGCAAGAAAAACTGCCTTTTAGGCACTACAGAAATTTGTATATGTATTTCAATAACTTGAGATATTTGCAAAATCAAAGTTTTTTACTGTGTGTTTGCATTCTGTCCAGTTCGTGTGTAAATTTCTGAAAACCCAATTGATTATGCACTTTGGCTTTTCAATCTGAAAATGTTCAAAATGATCTGACTATTTCATTAAATTCATATGGTCAAACAATTACTAAATTAATCTTGTTTAACCTTCACTACAGACTAAAGTGATTAAAGAACGCCTTAAAGGGACCGTCTACCGCGATTGACGAAAAAAGAAAAGTTCTAAAATACAGTATCTTTTTACAATTATTAGTTTATATTGATTAAAATATCACGACTGGTATATTACATTACTTGAAAAAAGATTTCATATTTTCAGTATATTCGGTAATAAAATTCACTGGGTACAGGTACCAGGTAACTACCAGTTAACTTTAAATAACGCAAGTAGATTGATCATCATCGTCACGTGGTAAACCCAGGAATGCAAAGTGTGCATGCGTAGTGAATTTTATATATTTTATATTTAAAATGATCAATCTACTTGCGTTATTTATGGTGTGTATATCATTATGTCAACTTTTTTCGCGATGTACATTCGATTTTACTTCGCGAAATTTTATTACCGAATAAAGGCGAATATACTGAAAATATGAACTTTTTTCAAGTAATGTAATATACCAGTCGTGATGTTTTAATTAATATAAACGATTAATTGTAAAAAATACGGTATTTTAGAACTGTTCTTTTTTCGTCAATCGCGGTTGACGGTCCCTTTAAAATAAAATAGACGAGGATGTCAAATAAACAAACATCTCTTGTAAAGAACAAGTTTGAATTCAGTCCAAATGTTCCTTCAATAATATCATTACGTGGTAGCATAAAAAAGTGATGTAACGAGCAGGACAATCTTTTATAATTAAAAAAAATAATTGTTATCCACAGCGTTTCAAAAAGAAGATAAGTATGTTAAGCTTTCATAACATAAAATACATATTAATATATAATCGCCTTAGTAGCCCTTTTAATGTTGTTAAAGAATCGTACAGTAAATTTATTTAAACCTGCTGCGATCAATTGTTGCTGTATTCACGTTAGTGCAAGTTGAGGATAAGGATTACATGTACATTGCAATAACAATATCACGACTATTTAAGGAGCCTTTTTACAGATATTGGCATGTATTGAAGTTTGTAATGTAATTAAATACTTTATATTGATAAATTTTAATATTTGATCTAAGAAGCCCCAGTAAAAACACAAGAATACAATGAAAGAAAGAAAAAAAAAAACAAAGTAACCCTTAACTTGGCTCGAACCACTGACCCCTGGAGTAAACGTCTATCGCTTAGACTACTCCGCTATCGTGCTCATACCATGACTGATGTATTTCTTCCTTATATAAGCAATACTCGTAGTATCACAAACAAAACGACAACAGCAGAATTCCCAAATAATTCAGTCGTTTTGCGTTGCAACGCTTTAAAATGATCAGGTTTTAAAGTCGTCAAAGATGCATATAATGGCTATTTTCGAGCATGGTAAATTTTCAGTATTACTGTTTCCTTACAAATATCGTTAGTTCGTAACTACAACGAAAATTTGCGAATCCGGAAACTTTTGTTTTTAATTTTGTCAATTTACCAAAACGAGAAAAGGCCCCAATAATGTTATTAGTGTGCCTATCTTAATTAAGTTCAGTTTTTCGATCAGTTTAAATCCTGTAAATACCCAGATGTTACCAAGTAAGATGTTTTCTTTACATGTTATTTTAAAGTGTTGTAAGTAAATTTATTAATGACATTTATTCACAAATACGAACTTCTCTTTAAAAGTCGCTATACAAGACAAATCTGATAAATACCCCATCATACCCTAGGCAGATAAGAAATATCATCCAATCATGTGGCGACCGCCGCGCTGATATGCTTGCTCAATCATTAGACGTTCAGAATAGTTTTAGTCACAGAGATGTCGCGTTCTTTTATGCAGTGTCATACCGTTTGACAATAAGTACCTACCCATCAATACAATATCACCTACAATAAAAACGTAACATGTATTCTTGTGCAGCTTACGTTTCACTTTGTCGTAATAAGTTGTCAGTATACACGTAGTATTGGGCATATGATTTTGGTAAACCGCACAAGGATATAACATAGGTCTTCCGTAACGAAGACTGTGGAATTTTGGTACCTCTAATATTTGCTATTTTTAGAGTTGGCAAAACACACTTTCGGTTCGAAAATAGTTGAGTGCTTTAAAATTGGCTTACTTTCCACGAACTTATGTCTGCCTGTGAACCATTTCTGAGAAGCTCATTGCAAAAAGTATGTTTTTATTTTTAGCTTAATTTATTTATCTATAGTAAGATTTTTATTATGTAGTATTTAGATAACTTCGAACAGCAATTATTAGGTCCATTCGTTTTAGTACCGATCAACCAATCCTTCCATAGCTTTTCATTGATGGTGTGTTGGTTTAAACCGTGGCGACTTACAAAAACTATTTAATGTTGTTTAAATGGTTTAAATGAATTTAACATGTCTTGTGAGAACCATACCATATATAATATTTAATATAATTTAACTTTAAATTGAGGTGTAAACAGGCATATGTACATTCAATTTGCATAAGGTTTTTAATCACATTATATGGGAAAAAAAAATTGATAAAAAAAAAATAATACAAAAGAACCGTAAGACTCGAAACTTCTTCTGCAAGATTTAAGGTCGGCTTCATTGTTTGAACTGTCATAATTACCGACTCAAAATCGTTCTTAACTGAACTAGTTCAATATCGGTAATTTTTATAGGTTATTCACGTACATGGGATATCCAAAGGTGTCAGGTTTCACCTATCGGATATTAATCATGAACAGAAGAATGTTAGATATGACGCACGACTTTAAGTTTGAATGACTTAGATAACAAACGAAAAGAACGCGTCCAAAGAGAATTAAATACAGTATTTTATGTATATCTGTTCATAACCATTAATGCTGTAAATTTGTTTGAAACGTTAATACGACATTTCTAATTTCGGTTCTTTCTTCGAATATTTCTTGTATTCATGGTATTCTACAATCAAATACAACTTTTAAGTTGTAGAAAAACGGACAAAGGAAAGTATCGGAGGCATTCCAAGTTGACAAAGTTGTACAAATTACTTTTATATACAAATAATATATATCACAAATCTTCATTAAAATACTTAAAAATATATTAACGTGTTCATATTACATTATAAATTACACTATTTTGTAATAGCTGTGCCACTTAGTCTTAAATGAGAAATACGAGTCGAAAATAAAACGGACAATTTACCTTTGTGTACTTACGTTTGTGTTATGTACCAAGATAAGTATTGATGCAAAGCATCAAAGGGCGTCGGGAATTTCAGTGTAAAAGGCACTCAATGAAGTTACATGGAACGATTTTTTTTCTACTGTAAATATTAATATATTGGCCGATTAGTTTTAACAAAATAGAAAAAGATACTGGTATAACCCTTTTCTATGATTTTGTGTTATAACCCCCAAATAACCATTATCTATGATGTTGTGTTATAACCCCCATACAACCATTATCTATGATTTTGTGTTGTAACCCCCAAATATTTCATAGCTCATTTTATTGACAATGGTTTCCTTTTTTTTACTGGCATCCGTGTGCAGTTTTCATAAATGGAACAGAACTATGTAGGTTTTAAAAAATCTGCTTCATCTTGTAAGCGTAATTTCTTATTTTTCTCAACTTCAAGGGGAGATGATTCTGAACTTATTCTTACGTTGCTCATTTACGATAGGGGTTGAGTACTCATTGATATGAAAACACTGTAAAAGTTTTAATGTGTTTACGAACCCCCACACCCTCTCACACATATATTTCATGGGCATAATAAAAACAAAAAATGGTTACAATAAAACAGCATATTTATTTAAACTAAAATGTCTACATCAAAACAAAAAGTTAACATAGAACACAAATAAAATAATTTGATTCTACTGGGGCTCGAACCTTGGGCCTCTCACATGTGAAGCGAGCGTGTAACCACTACACTACGGAACCGCTTGAAAAATCACCTTCTAACTAAGATATTAATAAGCTATTAATAGTCGATTTAAATGTAAACCCGGAAGTTTAAACGCTGGATAGTGAGCGGGGTTAAAGGTCCATACCAAAGGGTCCATACCACTGGCAAGAAACGGGTCAGGCCTGCGGCCTTCTATATGTGGTTCTTAAAAAAAAAACTGTACGAGTACTTGATAGTAATGAGACTGGGGTGCTGTGATGGTGCTCCTCATTGATAAGCGGCTGCTTCCTTTATCAAGACTCATTATTACAATTAATAATACGTGTCGCGCTTCGCGCTCTATAGCGCCTTTATTAGTAACTAGGTGGTTGCTAGGATAGTGGAACAAAGAAGTTTTGTTTTTAAACAAATCCAGAAAGTTTTACCGGTTCGCGTATTTGCCCAGTCCCTGTGATCTTTCATTATTGCCCAGTCCCTGTGATCAGTTATTAATTAAAAGAATTAGCTTTGCATTATTGGCAATAAATGTTGTAGTAAATGTAATAGGCACAAATGCAGTACTTATTTACACTAATTTACACAAAAAATCACCACTATGCAAGATATTTTGACAACAAAATTATATACATTGATCCGTAAAATAACTTCTCCCATAAGCGAAAAAAAACGTATTACATACTAGTCGCCGCACTTCAGTGCGACGCCAATAAAAACGTTTTTTTCCAGTACAAACACCCAGATGTCGCAAAGTTCGATGTACTCAATGCAATCACCATATTTGGAGACTTGGTACCGAAGTATGATGAGTTTGGTAAGAATATACAAATAACATTGTCAATAACGATAATCCACCGTTTCTTAACACGACACTACAAATATTTAACATTTGTACCTCAACCTGTCGATAGGAAGCTTAGCTATTTTAGCTATAAACAATAATCGTCCGAATACTCCTCACTTTGTGTTTCTGAAAATCTTATAAATTGCGATTGCATCATTATAGTTAAAGAAAAAAGTTTGAAGCATTCTGGTTCGCAGAAAACGATGTTTAGCTATTTAAACTGTATTTTTCAGTGTTTGAGGACGGAAACACTAAGATGCTCGTGCTACTCGACGGAACGATCCCAGTTACTTACCAAGGTCAGGAAATTATTTACAATCGGTAACTAGTACATGTAATCTATGCAACAAAACATTTAAGTCATTGTAGTAACAAAGTCAAGTTCCCTCAATAAAGCACACTTCTTTTAAATGAGTTTTCTCTCCTGCGGTGCAGCTGACGATTCACCCGTTGTAAATGTACTGTAGTAGCATTAAAAGTATGCCAAGAGGATTATTTCTCAAACATATTTTAATGGGTGACGTTGTGTATAACATTTTTGTCTGCACTGAAGCACAACAAATTTGACATGCAAATTATGAGTTAACAATACCAGTTAGTTATGAAATTGGTTTTACTTGACGAAGCAACATTTCATCATTCCACTCTGCCTTTTATATGGAATATTGTTTATTTTATTGTAGAGAGCTCAGTATTAACACTAAGTTCAATGCAATTAAGTAAAGCGTAAAGGAAATCAAGACCTTAAATAAGCTACAGATAAAGTCTTTATCGACAATTGATAAACAACATAGATTTTCGTCATAAAAGGAACATCATACAATTTTTTTAACTGTTTTTGCGTACTAAATTTAGCCATATTTCTTTAACATATATTACATGTGTACATGAATGAGCTGCATGTTTAGCACTACCGTGTTTACACCAAATGAAAAGTGTTCGATGTGTCAACGTGTTGAGGTTTTTCTCAGAATTCGCAATTGTTGATGGGACTATGAAAGTTTCTGATACTTTCTTTAAAAAAAGCTTTTCGCAATCCTTTTAAAAAAAAGCTTGTGGCAAGCCTATTAACAACAAAAACAAACAAAAAAAACGCATACAACCTTAAAACAAAAATCACGCGGTATCGTTTCAAACACAGAGCTTGTGGCAACCCTGTAAGGAATTAGCGTGTGGCAAACATTAAATCAAAGAACGAAAGCAAGCCTTTTAATTATGAGTGTGGGACAAGCCTCAAAACAAAAAATGTGTGGGAACCATTAGATAAAATCCTTACAAGCCTATAAAACAACGAACTTGCGGCATTCAAAAAGCTTGAGGAAAGCCAAAAAAAATAAAACAGCTTGTGGCAAGCCTACACATACGCCGAGATAATTTGACGTTAATCCAACAAAAATATATAACTAGCATAGAACTAAACAAAATTATTAACGCTCATTGTATTAACTATGAAATATACCCAACAATAGTTAGAGTAAAGAATAATTGCATTATTTTCTACAGGTAAAGGGTACAACATTCCAATCCTTATTTGTCTACTTGACAGCCACCCCAACAGTCCCCCGATTGTATTTGTAAAACCCTCCTCAAATATGCTGATCAGACCCGGACGAAATGTTCAACAGAACGGGAAAGTCAACTTGCAATATCAGCGCGAATGGAAATATGTGCGTCAATGATGCGATGGATGTTATATCAACATATTGGTTTATACTATTTAGTCCACTTCATATGTGCGAACAGATTTGATTAATTAAACTTCTTAAAGCGTATAATATTAAGTTTTCACCTGTCTATTTAATGCGGGAGTCGTTTAATGATTGTCATGTCGGTTCGTCCGCCCAAATGTCCTCTCGTCTGTCAGCCCTTGACATGTGCACTCGATTTTAAGGTGAAATCAACACCGTATACTACAATGCTTATGTGCGTATGACTGTGTTGCTTTTGAACAATTCCTTATCTACCCGTATCCCCCAATCTTACTTAGATCTTTATCTAATTGTGATAATTTTACAGTTGTTGTTAAGAAACTCGACCTTAAAACCCATTTTACCAAACCTTTAAATCAAAAAAATATCTTGTTATAGTAGTATTTCGAATACTGTGGCCTTCTTTTTATAATATAGGCTAGTCCAATTAAATTGGATTATTTCGGAACTAACATATATTTATACGACTTGCACCGAATTTTTGTTTGACTGAATTTGGCCAGTATGTCATTTGTAAAAGTTTTTAGATTTACATAAAATCAAAAACACATTCAAATGCCATACAGTTATTGAATCTTATTTATCAATATGATAGTAATGAAATCGTTGCAAACTTGACAGTCGTGTAATATAATAACCTTTTTTAAATACTTCCATATGCATTGTCCCTACAAAACCTTTCATATATTTTCAGCCTAACTATAACCTTCTAGGGATGATCCAGATGCTCGTGATCGCGTCTGGGGAGCAACCCCCCTTGTATTCACGCCCACAGACGCAACCCGCCTTGACTGGAGGTGAGGTCTTTGGTCGAACTAAATAGTGGTTTGGGTTTAAAATATGTGTTTTCAGATTCGCAATAAATCAATTAATTAAAAAATTTAAGATAAAGGTATGTTTATCCTTTGGAGAAAACTCGTTGTGTGTTATATTACAAGATATGGTTCAGAAAAAAAATAAATGTCATGAATTGTTCAGGTTTTGCCGCCAAGAAGCCTTCCTTTTCTTCAGCCAGCAACCTCCTCGAGGAAAAGCCCGCATGAAAGGACACATGTTAACATCAAGTCTGTTTTAAAAACGAATTTGTAAGGAGAAATTTTCTTCCATGATACAGGAACTGGCTAACCGTTTTTTCCAATTAGTATAATTTTCTCAATGACAAATGCCGAATTCGTCGTTGATTAGTTTTGTTGCAGATACTGATATGCGAGTCATTATATTTACAGTGTACGAGCTATTGATTTTTAATTCCACTCGTATGTCTATGCTTTTTGCAAGTTCGCGCCAATTTTGATTTGTTTATTTTATTGTATTGCTTTAAACTGAATTCGTCAGGCTATTCATACGAAAAAGCTTTTTTTCCTTAACCTCTTGTCGATGATCACAATATCATAATCAAAACGTGTTTTGTCCTAGAACAGATTTTGTCGAGTGATTAA
This sequence comes from Dreissena polymorpha, assembly GCF_020536995.1. Taxonomy (NCBI): domain Eukaryota; kingdom Metazoa; phylum Mollusca; class Bivalvia; order Myida; family Dreissenidae; genus Dreissena; species Dreissena polymorpha. Next base: position 43,709,463 of record NC_068365.1, read on the forward strand.
AACTATAACATTTGGATTTGCAAATTTGAATTTTAGTTCGATTTGCCATTGAGAATAGGCGCCGTCCATGGTATTAAGTTTTTTTATGTCGACTCGAAAATAAATTGGTGTAGATTCTTATTTTAACTCCACGTAAACTATATTTAGCAATGCGTCTCATCATCACATAATTTGAAGAAATATAAAGTGATGTTTGGCAGTGGGACGTGTGGTTTTGCATTTAATGTTCCTGTATCAAATATTCGCCTTGTTATATCTATATATTGTTTCCATTATTATTGATCCTTTTTCTTAGTAGACTTTAAAAAGCTGGCCTTATCGACCTTACTATAATATTAATTTAAAAGCCTCGATTGTTACACATTAACATCAATTACGTACTAGAATATTAACTATTAGGCATAGTCTTAACTTTTAATAAACACACGCAAGTCCATTTAAGTGTTCATATCGATTAATGTCTATTGATTTTATTCTAACACAACGATTTCCAATGTTCGATAAATATCCTAAACTATAAGTTAAATGTAATGGCCTTTTGGCCCCATGACAATAACAAATTGTTTGACCGTAATGTCCGACCGTGTACGTGATTCTACTACCTATGCTGAAGAACAATATAGATTGGAACACCCTTTGGTGACGTGTACAAGTTATGACGGGATTTTGTGCAAAACCACGTGCCCATAGGTAGCGAAGTAATATGATATATTCGACAGACGAATAAGGATGGCAGTCCGCTATTTACATGAAATCACACAACAGTCAATGGGCTGCCCGCATACTCAAGACATGTCTAATTTACGAGATAAGCAATGAGTAATTAACTTGGTGCCTTCTTCGCGTCTAGTTTGACGTTATTTATAAGATACAATCTGTATTGGCCATCTTACATCGTTCTGAAACATGTATCCGTTAATTCATTAATTAGCTGGGCTCTTTGTTTGTAAGATATTGCTTATAGTCTGAATTTGCCAATTGTGTGACCGGCTTATAACAATAAATTTATTTTGTTTATAATTTTCTAATGCGTATCATGTTTAATATACTAATATTTAATATAATATCTAATTTAATAATATTTAATGTCTTTTTGTTGGTAATTTACTTTGTTACGCTACAACTAAATGTGTAAAATCACCATGCAATGGTTAATATGTATCAACCTTTTTAGGAAGTGACTCGTCAACCATCGATGAGGAACTTCAGGGACTCCAAAAGCTGCAAGGGTTACTGAGGTGTAAGATTTGCAAGGCCCGGCGTGTAGCCTTGACATTCCTGCCCTGTGGCCACTGTGTCACCTGCGAGGAGTGCGGCCCCAAGGTCCTGAGCTGCCCGATATGTCCCAAGAATGTTGCGCAAGTTCAACGAAATGTGAAAACAATATTTGCGCCATAAATGGTGGTTCATTGTGTGTATTTTTGTAATTATTGAAGACAAACATTATTATGTAATACTTGGTAAGTGATGCAGCGCGTGTTTTATGATGTAGTCTACTCGCTTTTTTTCAGCGGTATGTCTAAATAAAACTAAGGTTCCAGGCTTGTTTCGGCAGCATTATCGTTGAAAATAATAAACAATCATTGTTTAAGATTATTTGGGTACGAACATATTATTAAGAAGATTGAACTAAGACAAATTTAGTTTAAAATAGAATTGCAGAGTATTTGACTATCCTTATTTCATTTAAATGATAAAAAGGTTTTAATAAAGCCAATACTGGCTGTGTTGATCATGGTTTTAGTGGGACCTCCTTTTAGGCGATTGAGATTAAACTTATTTTATGTTTTAAAAAATTGCGCAAAAGTTCATGGGAAAATAACTATAATTGAGTAGTGTTCTGAGAAAACTGGGCTAAATGCATGTCCGCACAGGCTTATCAGGGACATCACCTTCCGCCTAAACTGGATTAACTTATTTTCGTGTAGAAGAGACTTCCTTTAAAGGAAAAATACCATTAAAGCGGAAAGTGTCGTCCCTGATTAGCCTTACACTTTACGCACATGCATTAAGCCCAGTTTTCTCAGAACACGACTAAATTATTGTCATTGTATTTTTAGAGTTATTACTTTTGCTTTTTATTGTGCAGAACACAACTGCATACTACAATTTTTTTAGCATAAGTTTAACCCATTTATGCCTAGTGGACTGTTCCATCCTTCTAAATTGGATCAATTTATTTCCAAAATTAGGAATGTCTAGTATATATATTTCTATATTTAGAATATTTCTTACAGAAAACAGCAAACAGCGCAGATCCTGATGAGTTGCCGCATCATGCGACGTCTCATCTGGGTCTACGCTGTTTGCCAAGTCATTTTTTCTAGACGCTAGGCGTAAATGGGTTCACATGATACGCGGTATTCCGAATGAAACTTCGCATGCTGGTAAAGGCCTTGGAAAGGCAGTTCGGAGTTAAATGTTAGTCATAATAAACGGTTCATAGGCGAACCTAAAAGATCCACACAAAAAATAAAGGTAAGTGCAAGAGCATTTTTTGAGGTATTGTCCAAAATGTGTTTATTGTAAAGAGCCCTCAAAATAGTATAATTAATAATGCAAAAGCATAGGAATTCGAATCTGTATTTAAAACCACACATGTTTCCGAGTATGAAGATAGGACGGACGTGTAAACGGATGGAATACCAGATAAAACAAACAATAGCCAATGTCAGGTATTTCGAGTCAATTAAAAGACAAAAGTGTGTTCATGAAATAAATAAACACCCTTATTAAAAGTACATACTGAAGAAAACTATTTGTTACCAACCTGAGTTTCAGAAAAACTCCAACATACTGTGCAGATCCGAATAGACGATACCCGAAACTGTTGTTTTTCGTAAAACGCAAAATGAAGGAATTTAGCATAAACTTACGCACAATCACTATTTCTGTGTATTTGACGATACTTACTAGCATTTAACGGCTCGTTAGGAATAGGCATACAAGTTATTACAATGCACCAATCACATTTAAACATGTCACTGCCCAAGTACTATTAAGTAATGACACTTGATATAAACAAAGTAAGTAAGTGTTAAGTGTAACATTGCCGTGACCACTTGCTTAAATGAAGGAGTGTTATATGTTTCACTTTACTGAGTAAATAGTAACTGATATTATCTCGATGACAAATACATTTAATATTTAGAAATGAGATTTTTTTTAACTCTAGGTAATAGCGTGAGAAAAGAAATATTTGCACCAGCGCTTATATGATTCACAATGTATAAATACAATACAGGATGAACGATGTAATAGTTTTCTAAACAGGATTACTTAAACTTTTATTAAAATTTTGTTTTCATGTTAGTCCGAAATATCAGCGTAATTTAAAAACCTATTTAATAAAGAAAAACAACCACACGAGAAATATAAATTAATATTTACAATACATGCTAATCTTTCCTTTCCTCTCGCTATGTGAGACGCCAGGAACACAAAGTTATTTATTAGGAAGATGTTCCTGTCAGTCATGTCTTTTGTTTTGCCGATTTTGTATTTTGTTAAATAGTCCTGATGCTCTCATAACATGTCTTCAACATAGGCCTTGACTCTAGATTAAGCTCTGCTGCGTTTGAATTCCAGAGGTCTGTCGACTTTGCCTTGTTTGTGTATTTCTTCATGTTTACAACATACGGTTCTCTTTGAGCCAATCGGACAGGTCGACCTTCTTTTCCTCTGAAAGGACGAGGGACGCCTTCTTTTTCTTTCTAGAGTTTGTTTCTTTGGGCGTTGCTGATGCTTGAAGATGTAATTGTGAAGCAAGTTGCGATCTTGAACTGGGTCATGAGCGTGTGTGTGTTTATGTGTGTGTGCGTGCTTGTGTGTGCGCGTGCGTGTGGGCGTGTGCGTGCGTGCGTTTAGATCTGTGTGTACGTTTCTCGGAGCTTCTGCGCCTCAGGCTGCATTATGTGTGGACAAGTAGTGTGTCCCCACACTCCTACATATATAACTTCATTCTCTTCGGACTAATCTAAAAAAAAAGCTGTATTTTCAAGTGGTTGGTTTTTTACAGAAATATTTCAATGTTTGTGTGGTTTTATGATGTTTGGGAAAGCTCGATAACCGGAGGAAACCTCTCCTGTCCGGTATGGTGACAACAAAACAAAAGTAGATGCTGCCAGAAATGGGTATTGAACCCAGGTTGCCTAGGTGAGAAGCGCTAATACCAACCACTTCACGTATTCTACCGGAAAACCAAATTGATGGAATCACCGAAAATCAACCTGCTTTTATACATGTTATCATCGATCTAGATAAGTGCGTATCACTTCCGTGTTT
>NC_068365.1:43718746-43858999 GCF_020536995.1 Dreissena polymorpha
CTAAATGCTTACTTTATTCAGAATAAAAATCACTCGGACTGAATTTAATTGAAATGTTTGCACGTGTAAAAATATTTTTAATTTAAGGTATAGGAAAGATCATTTAGTTTGACCACGTTCTTCGAGTAACTTTACATTATTACCATTATGATATTAAACTACCATCATACCTGGCAGATTCATACAATTTCTTATTAATTTATATTATAAATGTTTAGGATGATAAAATATGTGGCCTTATTACGTTATATAGATTGTATCGTCAACAATGGTTGTACCACTTGCACTCACGTTAGCATTTTAGGACCAATACCACACTCCAATTTGTTTTCTCTGTGAATATAATAACACCATTTATTTTAGGGGCCGTTAAACTGCAATCCGACTGTGAAAAAGAACAGTGCGTTGGGATCTATCTCTTCTTTAAAGGCGTTCTAGGATTGATCTTCTGGGCCATCTTTCTAGTAGTGCGTAGACTCATGAACATGGAGAGAGATTTGGCAAAGAAAAAAGAAGAGGAGAATGAGAAAAATGTGGAGAAGAAGACAGATTCGGATAAGGATAGAAATGTGGAGAAGCAGAAAGATTCAAATGATAATCTATTCGTGACTGTGTACATTTGCGCTGATTCGTTATTCGGATTTGGTTGGTGTATTGTAGGTATGTTTTTTAAATGTTGTAACAGCTAATATAATGATATTTTAACCAGAGTAGATGTATGTGTCATACTTGCAAATAGTAACAGTATATATTTGTTTTGTTTATTGGTTTTCTAGCCCTCTTCGCTTTATTCTATATAGTTGTATTGCATATTATATCATGTAGTGTATGGGTAATTGGTCATTTGAAGAAGGTACCTTGATTGAGCAAGTAAACATTGCACTAAACTAATCGTGTAATGAATCATAGTTTAAATATTTAGGAGCTTCATAACGAACTATTTGTTTCTAACGCTTGGTATATACAAACATGTCAAATCGTCTTCATTAAAGAAACCAAATCCATGTTTCTTATGAACGCAATATAGATTTTAAATAAAGTTTTATTGTAGCATTTATGATTAAAATTTCATTTGGATAACGAATGGTTGCTCTCTAATTTTTAATCTTAAGTATCTGTGTCTTCTTTATTGAGGATCTTCTTAATCTTGTTTCTAGTTTAAACAAATGTGATTTAAACTCGATTGCATAAAACGCTCTTATGCGGATAAAAACGCTCTCGTGTCCATTTCCTGGGCAGAACCAGCAATAAGTGTCGTTTTGGGGAGATCTAAATAGCGCTTCAACAGTGGGTATCGAAACCGTGACCTCCCGGTCGATAGACAGACACCGTATTCACTACACCACGGCGACCTACAGAATTAGTTTCATATTCATCTTAGTTTTATCGGATTTAATTTAATTTGGATAAATGCTTATGAGATAGTACATAGCTGTTTAAAGGCGATTAACATACCGCTTAAAATATAAAGAACATTGCAAATCTCACTTAACCATAACGAGAACAAAACGGACACTGCCTAGGGACCGGTTATAAAACTAGTCAAACACCACACGTAGCCAAGATCTTAAGATCTAGAATCATGCATAAGATAACTGCTGACCCAAGCTAAAATTGCTGGTGTATCAGAGTGTATGCCAAATCACCACTACAAATGGTGAACTCACTTCAAAATAAACGATAGATTTTACATATTCTCTCTGTATTTGAAACCTGTCCATCTGAAGATAAGTCAGTATGCCAAAGATTACCCCAGCTTAATGCAAATCGACGCACTTATACTTGCTGGGTGGAAAAAGTTTGTGAATTCAATTAACTATAAATACAGTTATTACTCAACATAATAAAGAAGGTAAATAAATGGCATATATCTTGTTAAATTGCACACATAACGCTTACAACATAATGGTGAAATTGAACTTTAAGCGATTGGAATGGCAGATGCAAGCTGTGACATTGACATTTGCCGTACACTAACTTCTTAGGGCTCGTTGCATAGATGATATACATGTTTAATATATCTTAATATTTTATTTCAGGAATGGTTTGGGTCTTTGGTAACTACAGTGCCATGATATCAGAATGCCCTGGGTATGTACGCGACTGGAACTCCGCGTATATAACCTTTGCAGTACTTCTATCTGGGGTGGACCTTGCAGTTTTTCTAGTATTCATTATATATGTTCTTTGCATGGAAGGTTGTGGTGATAAGAAATAGGCAAAACGAAAGACGACGCACGCTGTGAACAGGACATAAGATCGCTCCGTTTGTGATTTGTGTTGTGATATTTAACTTTACTTTACAAATCATGATGTCATTGTCTGAAAGACTTACGAGTAAGAAAACGTTTATCATGATGACAGTTATTGTATGATGTGATAACTTTTCACACTCGTTTTGTATGTTTGTTTGTGTTGATATATGATTTTATTAATATATAAGTATTTGTTTATATAATGGCCGAATGATCTTGAAATGTCTGTTAAATATTTGAACAACAAAACTGTTTTTGCTTTTCTCATAACTTTCCTATGAACTATAACACTTCCCATTAAAAGGTTTCAAATAAATGACGAATTTTATATATTATGGTGCAATATAATTTCCAAATGTCTGGAAGTAAACAACGTATTAAACATTCCTTACGCACCCGACACGGTTCACGCACATGTTAATATTTAAGTGCAAATACGAACCACTTTGCTTATACATTTAAGCAATGTCGTCGCTTATTGTTAAGTGACTTACACCCGTGATAAGTTATTAAATATCAAGGACTCTAAATGAGACGGATATGAAACGGGACCGTTTCGGCAAATATCTTGTCGTAACTTAGTCACGTGACCGGTAGCTATCGATTAGCGTACATCTTACGCCTACATTCCTTATTTACTTTCATTTTTAAACCTTTTTTTCTATCGTATACAGAATTCTATTCTCCTAAGCAAGATGTAGTTTTAAAAACTGAACTCTAAATATAAACGCTACAAATCGGTATAAAGTACGAACATGTTAACCGTAAATCTAGATTTTAAAACGGCATGATATTTGCAAAAGTTAAAGTTATAACACGCCGGGCTGCCAAAACCGGAAGTAAAACTTCATATATATTTATATGTCTGAAAACTACGAAATGTAGGCTTTCTAATGATATATAATTTGTCAAAATCGCCCGAGAAATGAAAGCATAATTTAAAAAAAAGACGTTAGCGGGTACATCAAAATGTATAACCTCGGCGCTTCGATGTACGTTAATCGATAGCTACCGGTCAAGTGATTTAGTTACGACACTGTTAAACGTGCGGGGGTAAAACATAAAATGTTTATTTTTGTGTTTAACGCGCTGTAAATCCATTAATAACAACGATAATATACTAAAAGTTATATTTTTGAAAGATAAATTAATAAGCAACAAGATAACGTAGAAACCAATACAATCGGATGATTGGTTTTTGCATAAAATTGAATTTACTACAGTAAGGGTCAAATACTCGATTCAACTCCTGTCAATATACGCTCCGTGTAAAGATCTAGCAGATCTGTGGACTTGCCATGGAATATCTATGTTTTATTACTTAAGTGACATTGAACAGAATAAAATATATTACTTGCAACAATAGTGCCGATACGGTTATTATATTGCCAATAAACAGGGGCGTAGCTGCTATAAGGCACAACAGGCCCGGGCCTACACTTTTTTTGGAAACATGAAAAGAAAATGCTTCAACTTCGAAAAACGCATTAAAATGTTGACCCTGAGGGAGTGAGGTGTTAGAAATCTGCATTTTATATTGATATAATCCTCAGACAATGTATTCTGGTCGTGTTCAAAGGACATATCTTCCAATGATCAACTCTCCTTCTTTCTATGTACATAGATTCTAGCTCGCTCTTTTCACGTGACTTGCTGTTACAGGTTTACATGGATCTACATAGATCTGTGTAGATCTACTTGTCTTCTTTTCAACACTACAGTAAGTTTAATCGATTATCGTTGGATTTTTAAGAAACATTCCGAATGATGACCGCGGACATTTAAAATGGAGCACTTGACCCCGTATCCATTGACTGAATCCGGGTCGGTTCGGTCCCTTGATGCCGAACAAAAACGTGCCGTTATAGACATGCAGACAGTATTATTGGAAATAATTCCCATGGTTTGACTTGTGAATAAGTTGAGTGTTACACTTTTAAATGTTTCTCTGTACCATATTGTCTTAAATTTAAGTTAAGTTCTCTGGTATAAAGATAATACAGTAAAATGTAGTTCTCTGACATTGAGATAAAACAGTAAAATATCAAAGAAGAACGCGCCAAATTCTTATATTTCTTGTCTAGATATGCTTTAAATCTCACTACATGCGTTATAGGATTAAAACATATTCAGGGGGAGGACCCCCGGACCCCCCGTTTTTATGTATCATATCCGGGCCTAATGCTAGCTACGCCCTTGATAAATGAAAGACTAGCATGGGTTTTAAAGAATATAACTGAGGATATATTTTCTCGAGTTTTACTATCCAATATATATAAGACAATTGCCAAGTCAATAACTGGAACAATTATTCGATAAATAAGAATGTTTAACATGTTAACATATGTTTAGTCTAACACGCGATCAAGATTGTTTTAGTGTATCAAATAACTCGCCTAATAATAAAGCTAACATTCAGCTTACAACCAGTTGACAAGTATGAATTCGGCGTAGCTTACTAGGTCATTTAATTGAATTGCGTATTGTGGTATTGTTAAAGCGGGAATTTTGAAGAATACTTCAATTGAATTTTGCGCATTATTTGAGTCAATAAATGCAACAAATACTGGATGTAAAAAATAAAAATAAAATAGTTGTGCTTTTATTTTATTATTTTAATAAAATTGTTGAACCATTAAGTAGACACACACTATCTTGAACTGAACATGTTTTCATATAACAAAATTACATATTTATTCTATCTTGAATGAAACGCTCTAGACTGCGATTCGCGGTGTTTGATGATCGTGTGATATATAACGATTTGTGGGGTTGAAAAGGTTGTAAAGCATGCATAAACTCAAATAGCCCATAATTAATCACGAAAAACTCATGTGTAAATCAACATTCAAATTATAGCGCTGTTATTCAATGGCAGCGCATACGCAATAATACATGGTCGTGGTGTTATTTTAAGTGGTATTGCACGAATTGATTGCCTTACCCATACTGGGTCACACAAATTTCAACAATTTCGCACAATCAACAAATTCAATAAAATTTGCTGCAATACAAATACAATTAAATATTATATTTAGTATGTACATTATTAAACTGCATATTGCTAGTTACAACCGATTATGTATAAACACAAACATGATAATATGAAGTCATCCACATTTGGGCGTTGTCTAGGTGTTTTTCTGTCTAAATGTTGGCGTGAGTATGTTTTGTTGAATGCTAATGCAACCTGTTCACACATATATTTATATATTATTACTGAATCCTTAATTAACTCAAACAATTAAAGGCCGGGCTCGATCATCATCGTCAAAACTGTGTGAGAAATCTCTACAAAAACAGGAAAGGTTAATTAATGTAATAAAACAATTAACCATCAAATGATTTATGAAATATTCCTAGAAAATGATCGTATTGTTTATGTTAATGTTAGTCTATAAAAAACTATAAAAAATACTCGACATAAACTGAACAAAATCTGACTATTTCGAATTTAGTTTTTGTCGAATATATTTGATTTTTCAGTATGTAGTTTGAAGTGCACATCATTTTAAAATATTGACGTTTTACGGTATCATGCCAAGCGAATGCTAGTTATACGTCACTACCGAATATTGTGTTCTTTAATTGACGTATGTAGATTATCAAAAAATAACATGTGAATGTTTATACTTGATTCGCTTTCATTTCACAGTATCTCAGAAAGTTACGGTTATGGTTCTATAGTGTGTGTCAAGGCTAGAGACCTTTAATAATTGTATTTAAATTGCAATATGCTCTCTTTAACTACTTTTTTTATTTAAATTGTAGTGTTATGTTGTTAATGTTTCTTACTTTTTTCTGACTTGTGGGCCAGTTGTGAGTCTTTCAAACCGGATCGGCCATCAGATTTATTTAATGTTATTTAATGTCCGTGACTTGGTTGTCTATGAGAGACATTTGGCATTTACCACCCCTAAATACATTGTAAAATCAGGTTAGTCCTTCGAGTAAACTTAGTTGTTACCATTGATTCTTATGTATTTTTATAGAGCATATTTTGCTCTAATATTTGTGCAATTTATGCAACTATCATATTATGCATTTAGAAACATCATTATAATATATTTTATTTTCATTTATCTATTGCAATTAAACATGCTTAATAAAACATAAATATGACAAAAGAAAGAATTAATACTTTCACTATCACCACGAAAAACAACAATTAAAATAGAGATCCCAATAGTTAAACACTTTGTCTATCTTGTTTTTACCTGTCAATGACTATAATAGGAAAGCCATATACGTCTCGAATTTAGACATCTGCCATTGAAGTGGAAAAACTCTTCGTTAATGCATGTGTCCAACCGCTCTTGCGTTTTGACGGCAGCCGGGATGCCGTGAGGTCGTCATGTGAACACATTATGACGGCGTTTAAACGCCACCAACGCGTTGGTGACTTTACGGCGACTACCTGGGCGACTATTTAACTATTCCTTGTGATAGTTTACAGAATACAATTTCTAATCAAGTCCTTCTCTTCTTGGTAAAACTGAAGTTACATTAGTGTAAAATAATGGAATTCTTTATCACCCACTTTATGTCATACCGACAGTATACAATAATTTTAGTCAGAATAGCTAAAGATTTATATAATAAGATAAAATAATGATGTTTAATTGAAATTTGTTTGCGAAGTTGTTTTACAAGAGTAATACAACCGCAACTATATCAGGCATTATGAACTAAAATAGTTTGTACAATTTGTACATAACATTTAAACACAAGCGCTTTGCGATAAGTGAAGATAAAATAGCAAATTCAATATAAATATCAATTTTGCATATTTTCGTAAGTAAAAAGGGTAATATCTCAAGTGCACATTATCAACTATTGCCTATGCTGTCTTATTTCATTCGTTACTCTAATAAAGGTGAAAATTTATGGTTTTACACAGAATGTACATTGGATCAAGATTGAATACCAAATGAAGTTCACAACAATGCACTCAAGTATTGATCATTGATTGTGGAAGAAACAAAAGCCTAGAATCAATAGGCCTTACATCAAATTTACAATTTACTTTTGGATGAAAAAAGGAGAAATACCGGTAATAATTAATAGTTATTGCTTTATATGCTTGTTATCCATGACATCATCGATTAAATTGCTGTAAACAATAAATGCAAGTTAAGTCAAGATTTAAAAAGCCCACATCAAATCCACACACACACACACACAAGTTTTGCCCTCTACGGACAGCGAATACTTTTGGAAGATAATCTAAAACGTTAGGTAATGGCCCAAACTACCAACGCTTTCTGTGATACGTACTCACAAAATGGTCAGCAACATGTCACCGTATGTTCTATAGTGTGTGTCAAGGCTTGTTGTTAATGTTTCTTACTTTTTTCTTACTGGTGAGCCAGTTGTGAGTCTTTCAAACCGGATCGGCCATCATATTTATTTAATATTATTTAATGTCATTTGGTTGATGTCTATGGGAGGCATTTGGCATTTACCACCCCTTAATACATAGTAAAACCAGGTTAGTCCTTCAAGTAAACTTAATTGTTACCATTGATTCTTTTGTATCTTTATAGAGCATATTTTGCTATAATATCTGTGCAATTTATGCAACTATTATATTATGCATTTAGAAACATCATTAGAATATATTTTATTTTCATTTATCTATTGCAATTAAACATGCTTAATAAAACATAAATATGACAAAAGAAAGAATTAATACTTTCACTATCACCACGAAAAACAACAATTAAAATAGAGATCCCAATTGTTAAACACTTTGTCTACCTTGTTTTTACCTGTCAATGACTATAATAGGAAAGCCATATACGTCTCGAATTTAGACATCTGCCATTGAAGTGGAAAAACTCTTCGTTAATGCATGTGTCCAACCGCTCTTGCGTTTTGACGGCAGCCGGGATGCCGTGAGGTCGTCATGTGAACACATTATGACGGCGTTTAAACGCCAACAACGCGTTGGTGACTGTACGGCGACTACCTGGGCGACTATTTAACTATGGATTCCTTGTGATAGTTTACGGAATACAATTTCTAATCAAGTTCTTCTCTTCCTGGTAAAACTGAAGTTACATCAGTGTAAAATAATGGAATTCTTTATCACTCAATTTATGCCATACCGACAGTATACAATAATTTAAGTCAGAATAGCTAAAGATATATATAATAAGATAAAATAATGATGTTTAATTGAAATTTGTTTGCGAAGTTGTTTTACAAGAGTAATACAACCGCAACTATATCAGGCATTATGAACTTAAATAGTTTGTACAATTTGTATATAACATTTAAACACAAGCGCTTTGCGATAAGTGAAGATAAAATAGCAAATTCAATATAAATATCAATTTTGCATATTTTCGTAAGTAAAAAGGGTAATATCTCAAGTGCACATTATCAACTATGGCCTATGCTGTCTTATTTCATTCGTAACTCTAATAAAGGTAAAAATTTATGGTTTTACACAGCATGTACGTTGGATCAAGATTGAATACCAAATGAAGTTCACAACAATGCACTCAAGTTTTGATCATTGATTGTGGAAGAAACAAAAGCCTAGAATCAATAGGCCTTACATCAAATTTACAATTTACTTTTGGATGAAAAAAGGAGAAATACCGGTAATAATTAATAGTTATTGCTTTATATGCTTGTTATCCATGACATCATCGATTAAATTTCTGTAAACAATAAATGCAAGTTTAGTCAAGATTTGAAAAAGCCCACATCATATCCACACACACACACACACACAAGTTGTGCCCTCTACGGACAGCGAATACTTTTGGAAGATAATCTAAAACGTTAGGTAATGGCCAAAACTACCAACGCTTTCTGTGATACGTACTCACAAAATGGTCAGCAACATGTAACCTTTTGAGAGGTACTCTTTTTTAAAACAATATAATCGATAAAAGAAATAACCAACACATATTGCGCCGCTAACTTTAAAAATACTCGGTAAAATGCTTCTGTTAGAAAGAAAAAACATACTACACAAATAACGCATGGAGGAGGAAGGAAAATACCATTGTATTAAGCAACCTTAATTTATTAATTTTTTGCGACAAAGGTCATACTTTAATTAAACTTATTTCTATTTACGGTTTTATCAATGATATACTTGATTTTCTGATATTTAAGAATATTTGCAGAGTTAGTCAGGAGTAAATTGAGGAGAAACTTTCTATATGAATCAAAACGGTAGTGTTGACCTTTTATGGACAGCTGGATCCTTTTTTGTTAAGGTTTTACTATGCATTTTTTTTTTACATACAATTGATTTATTTTGAGGGTACCCATCGTAACAGTTGTGTATCGGACAAAATAAATAATATCTGCGGTGCAGCACACGGGCAAAATGCTTGGTTCAAACGTTGATTTTAGAAACAAAACACGTCTCATAAATGCGTGCAAACAAATCCATGTAAGCCAGCGGCCCAACATCTTTAAAAGTACAATGTAGACATCAACACATGCAAACTCTTCAAATATCCAAACAAATACATAGTTCAGTCTGAAAAAGAAAGGCCACTAGACAGTTGTTTCAGCATCTACACTGAAAAGAGATTCACAAGTGCATAGTATTATTTATAGTTACATGTAAAATCAGAGCTAGTACATACCTTACGAACACGGAACCGTATGCTTTGCAAAGTAAATAATGCTATTTGTTAGCAATATCCTTTTACAACACAGCATGTCGTGTATTTACACATAACTGTGTATGCCTAGTCTTAAAATTATACTTTCAGGAAAAAACACTTCTTTAAAATAAAGATGCATTAGAGTCACACTTTATTTCACAGATGTAATTTTTCGACAAATCATACACCGGTCATTGTTCCATTTCAAGTCTGTTTCTTACTTCTGCTCAGTTCTAATTTCCATAGCTATTCGTCGACTTACACGGTGTCCAGTTAGTATATGTAACGCGACCGTGTAAATACTTCAAACACCGTGCATTTTCGATGAACAAATCAGACGCACCAATTCAAGCGTTAATTGCAATATCATATTTAGATCAAGTCAAATTTATAGACCAAGTACTTAATTTTATGAAACCCAATCTCAATTCTAGAAAAACAACGTTTCACAGAGGATCTCTTCCGTTAAATAAATACAAACAAAAACAACAATGGGCATTTGAATTTACAGTTATTTTACCAGGAGAACAAACTAGTCACCATCCAAAATCCTTTTTAAAGTAATGCATCAAAATGCTTCTGCAAGGCAGAACAATACACATTCAGACCTGTAATGATCGCCTCGAAACCGCCCATGCTAAGCATATCAGTGTTATACCATTTTAAGAAATGCCAAAACTTCACAAGGAGCCTTGGATTCATCACATTAAAAGGTACCATACGTTGCAAAATTCGATCGAACGTCATTTTATCTTATCGTATATAGCAGTAGGTTACATCATTTAAAAAATGGACAATATTATATTATGGTCGAACTACTTAATATGTTTGCAATTTCCTAAAAGAGGTGGAGACGATTCCATGATGTGCCGCTTCAAACAGAACCTGAGTTTTCTTAAATGGTACAAGAAACAACATTATACCGCGTACCTAGTTAAGACATTAATACAAAACATGCACGTGTCACATCTGTGCCTCATGCAGGATGACAAAGATTATGCCTACTTTAAAGGCTCAATAAATTGTTAAGTTCATGTGACCTTTCATATGCAACAACTGCTTATAAGAAAGACTACAAATATCATAAGTGCCATGCATTTCTATACACGTAATTATAGGGCTAACTTGTTCCTTTCAGTTTCATACAAAAAAGGTCCATACAATGTATTGGTGAGTTTGAAGTTATAAAGGTTTAAATTAACAGAGTTATGTTTAATTTCTATATTTAAATATTGCTCTGCACCTGTATTTTAACTTTTTTAACACCATCGTAATGAAGTTTCAATGACTTATGTCCTTTAGTAAAATACGCGTTTAGAAATGGGCATACAACTCATCACGTCAATCAGAAGAAGTATGGTTTGAATATATAAAACTTAAAAAACTAAAAAAAAATTGTGCATGAAATATAACTTAAAACATATTTGAAAGATCGACCAAAGGTATTTTTAAATGTTAAAACTTGTATACTTAAAAAAACAACTTTGGTGCAATTACTGAAATAATAGGGAGAGCATCTGTTCTGAAAACCGGCCAAATCATTAAATACCAGTTACAAATTTCACCACGTCATACATTATTAAGGTCCTCACGTCTCCAAAATGGCTGTGCTGTGATTGTATGTTTCTGATTCTATATAGATTAATCTTTGCAGAATCACAGTACTACGCCCGAGTTTAAAAACAGCACGACAACTGTTGAAAGAACAACGCAAATTAAAACCTACTCATACATAATGTAAGATTTCTGAAACATTTCCGAAAACACAATGTAAATCATACTCAAACATGTTTTAGATTTCTGAAACATTTCCATAAACTTTTGTTGGTCCTTCGCGACACCTGAGTTGATATGTTTATGAAAAACCGATTGGGATTTCCGCTTTATCACAGTATGTAGTAACTCTCGAACGTTTGTAAGAACTTTTATAATTATATTCATGACTAAAAACTAAAATCTATATGACCAATGTTAGGAGTCGGTATTTCTTTTTTTTCTTTTTTTCGGGATTCATTATTTTCCCTTTGAAATAAATAGACCTATTGGCTTCCAATGTGTCAGTCTATTTTTCTCAGAAAAACAATATTTCGAAATCAAAGTACACCGCACCTTATGACAACAAAAATATGGTCTGTTTTGAAAACGTAGCGCCACGTGAGATGGATTGCCAAACATAAAAGCACAACGTTGAATTAAACCACAACAGGATTTCGTTTGACGTAGATGTGGTTGTTTTTATTACATTTAGTTGCGAATAGAGGCCCATTCAATAAGTCCATGCAAGGTAGGGGGCCAGAACACAGGCAACCCTATCCCTCCAACATATCGTGATTTCCACATATCAAACTTTTAATATGAATTTTGTATAGAATATGCACTTGACATAGGAACGACCGTTACAATTAACATTTCATTGAGAATTACGCATTAAAGCACTTACATAAAATCATGATGGAAAGTTTTGTCCAAATATATTGCATCTACCATTCATATCTTACTTGCACAAAAATAATTTGCATAATGACTATATATACAAATGAATTAGTGATTTTGTTTTAGTATAAAGCATACAATCTCGGTACAAGATCAATATGAAATTAAAATCACTGAACAATATAAAAGTCATCTTACAATAAAACGTGGAAATTGTTTGTGTAAATATTTCAATATAAATAAAACAACCGAAGCAAGTGCACGGCGACACAAATATGAATCACGATATAAGAAAACGGGGTTAAACGCATGTGCGTATAGAGTCGCCACTTAACGCACATGTATTAAACCCCCTTTTTACATAGCAAGACTTATATTCAATTTTGCTAAATGTATGGTGTTGGTTTTGGTAGGGGATATCTGTCTGAATTTTAATTGTGGTAAGATTATGCGACTGTTGCAAAACGGCATTGATTGATGATAATAATTTGCAAGATAATAACGTCAAGCCGAACGTCACGTCAACATGTATAGGTAATGTTGCGTAAGATGGATTTAATATAATTAATGTGCAAGTGTTTTGATGTAAACCGTTCGTCATTCACTCAGGTAGAGGATGTTTCATATCGCGACTGTGGTATCATTGACATTTATTGTTAATGTTAAATGAACACAATTTGTTTGTTCCATCGGTGTTAAACAGTGCATGTGCTATTTCAAAATCGGCGTTTGAAATACATTCACAGGTGTAGTGTCGTTGCTCTTTTGTTATGTAAGGGCGTTAAGATATTTTGTGTTTGCTTGTTACCAGCCAGCTGAAATTCCGAAAACACTCCATATCGATATAGAAGATGTTAAATATCGCGACTGTGGTAAGTATCATTCACATTTATTGTTAATGTTAAATGAACACAATTTGTTTGTTCCATCGGTGTTAAACAGTGCATTTGCTCTTTTCAAATCGGCGATTGAAATACATTCACGGTAGTGCCGTTGCTCTTTTGATAGTTAAGATCCTTAAAGTTATTTTGTGTTTGTTTGTTGCCGCCCAGCTGCAATTCAGCAAACACTCCAGACCAGATCGATATGGTAGAAATCAGAAATCATAAGTTCGCCTTGCTATGCATTCTTTGTTGAATGTTTTTTTGAATGTTTTTATTTAATCATTTGCATATCGTGTTTATTAAATGTTTTATAGATCGTGTTTTATTAATGTTTTGTAGATCTTGCTTGTTGAATGTTTTTAAAATAACCGTTTTTTTCATATAAAAGACAACTTTTACGAATTCTGTTTTATTGCAAGATGTATGTAGTGTTCTCAGGAGTTTATAAATTATTTGAGACTGAATAAACTTGTCACAAACCAATTAATACATTAAAATTGTTTAAATTTCATTACAAAGAGTTTTATATTGTACCTTCTTCCTTTCGAAAACCGTGAATGATAATGGTTTGCAAAAGCGTTTAATTTTTTATAAGTCAAGAAAAATTAATATCGTTTTGATATGATGCAAGCTACTTATCATTACACATTCATATGTGCAACATAGCAATACTTAACTCGTATCTTCTGTTTGCTGACATCGATTTTAACATGATAATATTTGAATTTATTTTTAAACATGGGAGCCTACATTCGCCACTTTTAAATTCCTAACTTATGTTATTTTTGACATCATTTTTTTTGTAAATTTTGATGGACGATAGTGTGTGTGTGTATCTGAAGCGAAATTTCCGTTTATCGTTTTTGCTTTACTCTATATCCTTCCCGTCAGCCTTAACCGTTCTTTCTTCTGTTCTTCTGTCGTTCCGTATAACACACTTTCAGGGCAAGATTTCAGATATTTATCCAAATGCGGTGATACTTGATATGCACGTTCCCTATATAATAAATATAAGTATCGTTTGGGTTATCAGATCGTCCCTTTCGATGATATTAAGGAAGTTAATTACCGTTGATTTCACTTTTTTAATGGAATGTCCGTTTCCGTTTCCGATCTATATATGAGGAACTAAGTATACTATTTTGAGTTGATGCAAAGTTTTCTTGAAATGTTGAAAGTCGGAAAAAGTTATGTCGTTTCGCTTCATTTACAAGGTGGACTTATCGTGGGCTTAGCGCAAAACGGTCGTAACTGACATTTTTTACAAAAATGACTTTATTGCATATTTTGTACTATAATGTCAATATTTATAATCTGAAAAAATATTTAAGCTAAATTCTGCTTAAAAAAACCCTAAAACCGTCATTCTGCAAAAGGTCGTATCTGAAAATGAAATTATTTTCATTGCAAAACAGTCGTATCTGCAGTTGCAACCGTTTTGCACTGAAAAAAAATATAAACATGATAGTGTAATGGTACCAGTACCTAGAATTAGAGACTGAGACCATGGTAGCAATACATACAGACTGAGACAATGCCCCAATTTGTGTTACCTATTGGGAAAAGTATTGGTACCAGCCAAATTGTGTGAGAAAAACCCAGAAATTGAGAAAATTCACGTTGTAAAGTCTTCATATTGGGAAATTGGTGTATTTGATATTTTGCTCCCAAATACTTAAAAATTAATAACTAAATGTTGTCAAGTTGTCATACCATAGAGCTGCATAGGAAAGGTAATTAATTTTTTTTCTTCAATAGTTTTTTTTACAGCACTTGGGAAATTTGTAGTTTTTTTCCTAATTGGAAAATGCAATTTCTGGTACTTTATAAAAATAAATAAAAACGCTACAATCGTACCAGAACTAGTATGTCAGACTGTGAAAATGGTACCTGTATGTATCATGATAGACTGTGACAATAATACCAGTATGAAGCATGATAGACTGTGACAATGGTACCAGTAAGTATCATGTCAGACTGTGACAATTGTCCCAGCACACTTAACCAGTCAGACTGATAAAACGATACCAGTACTAAGCATTTCAGACTGTTACAATGGTACAAGTACGTAGTATTTCAGAATGTGACAATGGTTCCAGTACCTAGCAGTTCAGACTGTGACAATTATACCAGTAAGTAGCAGTTCAGACTGGGACAATTGTACCAGTACGTAGCATGTCAGACTGTTACAATTGTTCCAGTACCTAGCATGTGATACTGTGACAATAGTACCAGTGCGTAGCATGTCTGACTGTTTCAATGATACCAGTACGTGGCATGTCAGACAGTGAAAATGGTACCAGTAGGTAGCATGTAAGACTGCTACAATTGTACCAGAACATAGCATGTTAGACTGTGACGATGGTACCAGTACATAGCATGTTAGACTGTAACAATTATACCAGTACTTAGCATGTAAGACTGCGACAATGGTACCAGTACCTAGCATGTCAGACTGTTTCAATGATACCAGTACGTGGCATGTCAGACAGTGACAATGATACCAGTACCTAGCGTGTCAGACTGTTTCAATGATACCAGTACGTAGCAAGTAAGACTGAGACAATGGTACCAGTACCTAGCATGTCTGACTGTTTCAATTATACCAGTACGTAGCAAGTAAGACTGTGACACTGGAACCAGTACCTAGCATGTCAGACTGTCACAATGATACCAGTACGTGTCACATCAGACTGTTTCAATGGTTCCAGTACGTAGCATGTAAGACTGTGACAATTATACCAGCATGTAGCATGTGAGATTGAGACAATTATACCAGTACGCAGCTTATGAGACTGTAACAATGGTACCAGTACATGGCATGTCAAACTATTTCAATGGTACCAGTACGTAGCATGTGAGCCTGTGACAATTTTATCAGTACGTAGCCTGTCAGACTGTGACAATTATACCAGTATGTAGCATGTCAGACTGTGACAATTGAACCAGTACATAGCTGGTCAAACTGTGACAATGCTTCCAGTATGTAGCATGTCAGACTGTTACAATGGTACCAGTACGTGTCACATTAGACTGTTTCAATAGTTCCAGTACGTAGCATGTAAGACTGTGACAATTATACCTGTGTGTAGCATGTGAGATTGAGACAATTATACCAGTACACAGCTTATGAGACTGTGACATTGCTACCAGTACATGGCATTTCAAACTATTTCAATGGTACCAGTACGTAGCATGTGAGACTGAGACAATTTTACCAGTACGCAGCCTGTCAGACTGTGACAATTATACCAGTATGTAGCATGTCAGACTATGAAAATTGAACCAGTACATAGCTGGTCAAACTGTGACAATGATACCAGTAGGTAGCATGTTAGACTGTTACAACGGTACCAGTACATAGCATTTAAGTCTGTTAAAATGGTACCAGTTCGTAGCATGTGAGACTGTGACAATTATACCAGTATGTAGCATGTTAGATTTAGATAATTATACCAGTAAGTAGCATGCGAGACTGTGACAATGGTACCAGTATGTAGCATGTTACATTGAGACAATGGTACCAGTACATAGCATGTCAGACAGTGACAATGGTACCAGTACCTAGCATGTCACACTGTTACAATGGTACCAGTACATAGCATGTTAGACTGTGACAATGGTACCAGTACATAGCATGGTAGACTGTGATAATTATACCAGTACTTTGCATGGCAGACTGCGACAATTGTACCCGCACGGAGCATGTAAGACTGTGACAATTATACCAGTACGAATCATGTCAGATTGCGACAATTATTCCAGTACGTGGTATGTCAGATTGTGACAATGATACCAGCAGGTAGCATCTGAGACTATGACATGGTACCAGTACGTGGCATGTAAGACTGTGACGATTGTACCAGTACATGTCATGTCAGACTGTTACAATTATACCAGTAGGTAGCCTCTGAGACTGTGACAATTATACCAGTATATAGTATGTCAAACTGTGACAATTATACCAGTACGTAGCATGTCCGATGGTGACAATGGTACCAATGCGAAGCATCTGAGACTGTGACATGGTACCAGTGCGTTGCATGTCAGACTGTTACAATTATACCAGTAAGTAGCATGTGAGACTGTGGCAATGGTACTAGCATGTCAGAATGAGACAATGGTACCGGTATGTATTATGCCAAACTGTGACAATGATACCAGTACATAGCATGTCAGACTGAGACAATGGTACCAATGTGTAAAATGTCAGACTGAGACAATTATAATAATGATGCTCAAAAGGTAGGGAAAAGATTTTGTACTAGTTTTTGTCTTAACATTTTTCGTATATCACAATCAATATATTTGAAAACATTGTAGTTTGTATTTGAATTCAGAAAGAGGGTTATAGGCCTGCTTTTAATAACAAAGTTCATTATATTTTTTAATTAAAATAAGCTGATAAGACTTGTTTTGACTTGAACTCTATTTTATTATAATAATTACAATACAAATATTAAATGCTTTATGAAAGATTTAAAGATATGACAATAACTTGTTTCTTCTTATGTATTGGTCTTCTACTTAATAATTCTGTACAGGCCCCCAGTCACTGTGTAATGATCATTTTTCTGTTACTAGAATGTCTGCATACATTAAATAATTAAAAAAAAATCAAATAAAGTGATAATACTTCATAGTTATAGTTATTGGTTTAAAACAAGCACAATGCAATGCATTTCATGTACTCCAGGTAATCCAACATGAATTCAAATAAATGTAAATTTTTGTATTTTCTTCCATCATTAAAAAAAAAATATTTCAATAAACACATTTTTTAAGTATTCCGAATAAAAGTATTCATATTAAGACATATGAACAGAAAAAACTGATCTGATTTTCAGATACGACCTTTTTGCATAAAAATATAATCAAACATTACAAGATTTTAAGCGCAAAACAGTTGTATCTTGATATTTAACAAATATCTCTGACTACAATAATGCCAAAAGAGGTATATTGTGTGAACTTTAAATGAATGTACAATACCTACATTTATGCAAAATAATTTTGTATTACTGATAAAAATGAATAAAAAAATATTATTTTTTATCGAACTGAAAAGTTTACAAAAAGTCAGTTACGACCGTTTTGCGCTAAGCCCGCGTTATGCACATTGTTGTTCCGCTCCAGGAAGCTCTTCCATCTGGGATTATAATTTGTTTCCACACATTCACCCCTCATACAAACAAAGCACAAAATCCATCATTTTTACTGATTTCCTTCTTTGGACTTGTTTACAGAGTCGCATATTTATCTAGGAAACATATCTTTTTATATCATTATGGCTGTATTAGCATTAATCACACAGGTGTTGTATGCAAAGCAATAAAAGAAGCAGTTACAAACATGTTTCATGCCGTTTAAATTAGAGCAAAAGTCTTAAACTAGCTATTCCTAGATGTTATTTACATTGCTAATTATATGTTTTATGTAATGTACGAGATAACAGAGCCTATGTCTCCGGTCCGTTAGGCTTAATAATACACTACAACATGTAATTATTGGAAAAAAAATAATTATAGGAATAAAATCCATAAAACAGGATAAAATAAAATATATTGTTTGCAATAATGATCTATGGCAAATGTAACTGATTTTAGCTTCCATGTACATGTATTATATTCCTGATAAGTATAATTGAAAACCCTTAGGTACCTTATCACTCGTACCACTCTTTATAATTTGAATTCGTTCTACAAAACAATCTGAAAACAATCTGAAGTGAAATTTCGAAACATAATAATAATGTAATCATAATTTATAAAAAATAATGATATGTTATGCGTGCTTATGTATTCTACAATACTTAACTCAAGTTCTATTTTCGTCATTGAATTATGTGTATTGTACAAGCCTTCGCGATTGTAATAAACCAATGTAATATTGATAAAATCAATAAGTAAACCATGATGCCATGACGCTATGTAAGCTCTCTTCGTATTGACAAATGTACCTTCTTATTAGAGGAATTCGCTGTGTGCGTCTGCATTTAATGTTCACGCAATTCCAGTTGGCTTGCGTTATTGTTACATTAAGAATAAGTCGATTCGTGCATTTATAAATGAAGGATAGATCGCAGCAAATAAATATATACTAATAAATTAAATGAATACAATATTCCGAAGAACAAATCACAGACTAATTGCAAAATTTGTAATTAGCAAAACATTGTATACTAATTTGCAATCTAGTCACTCATCCCAAACAAAGACATGTAACGCATATATCCCTATTTATAGAGAATATAAGGTTGAAATTTTATTAAACATATTTACAGCACTTAATTACATTATTCAATGAACCTTTATTTTCTCGCAGTTGAACTGTTAAGCTTCTTTTATTGCGAACGTTGCATTTCGTCGACGTAGTGAACTAAACTTTGCGGGCATGTTTTGAACAATTCGAATATGGAAATTGTATAACATCGTGCAACGATGTTCAGTAATAAAAATACTTATATGCCATGCTTTTAAATCGATGGATACAGTGCAGTTACAATATAACACTTTATTGAAACTCGAATACCGTTTCATTAAACAAGTAATCTTTAAAAGCAACGCGCATCCATCGGTTTCAAAAGTTGGAACGTTGCAATTACCAACAGCGTTTATTTCATTCTTGTAAATGTTACATAATAAATAACGCACTTGAAGCTAAGGCGCTGTGATACATTAATTTTGCAAAAATTAATAGTGTTGGTTTGGGTAAGGGAGCAAGTAAATGACTTCAATATGAACATCACGCGGACATTAAAGGCTACTGTTGCAATAGATGGATTTAATATAAATATTTGGAAAGTGTTTTGAAGTAAACTGTGCATTGATCGCTCAGATATACGATGGTTCATATCGCGTCTGTGCTAAGTATTATACAAATGTATTGTTAATATTTAAGATAAGCCCATGTGTTATATTTCATAAGTGATCAACAGTGCATGTGCTCTTTCAGGATCTGCGATTTAAATACGTTGACAGATGTATGGTTGGCGCTATTTACGTTGTTAAGGCTGTTAAAATTATTTGTTTTTGCATGGTCGCGATCTTCTGAAAACTCGCCAGAACGCGAATATACAATATGGCAGTCATCATAAATTCGTGTTATAATAAATGTTTTTTGAATGCTTTGCAGATCGTGTTTGTTGAATGTTATTTTTATATCGCTCTGACGTTGACTGTGATCCGCGAAAATCAATGAAGGCTGTGGTTATCGAGCGAGTTAGTGTGCGTGGTGGCGGCGCCTTGTTCCGGTGATAACGCAGAGATTCTGTGCAGCGGCCTCAATCTGCGTGCCCGTTTCAAATGATTCCCTAACTGGCGTTTCGTAGTGTGCCGCCTTCTTCCAGCAATACACCAACAATACCGAGGTCATCAGAGACCGTGCATTCTGAACTCCGTCTTCTAGACTGTACCTGGTGCTGAGCTCATACGTCATCTCAGCATTTGCAGACGACGCCTTCGACTGTGTTCAGAATTACGTCCACTACCTCGATCTTCAAAATAATCGACTGAATGCACTCCCAGTAGCGATGCTGAAACTTACGCATTTGAAGGAACTATTTCTTCAGAACAATCCACTAGTGCAGTTTAACCCGTTTGTAATGAGGAAATTATGCCCGACACATTGACCGATTAGACTTTGGCAATTTTTTAAATGGCCTTAATCATTTAGCTTTCTGAGCGCGTTGACATTTCTTGACGCCACTACTATCAGTTAACCAACCATCACAGAAGATTGCTTTTCTGGGTTTAAATCGTCTCTTAACAGCCTCCAGTTCCTTTCCTCGACTCACGCTTAGTTTCTGCCGAATGCCTGTACTTAAAGGCACAATGGTTGAGGATTTTAAACCGATGGATCTCAAGAACATCTTTTCGGAAGTGAGGAAAATTGAGATTTCCTTAAATAAGTCAAACGATCTCCTTAAGTACTTCATAGAGATTGTGAACTAAACTTAACTGTACTGACCTTCTATCACATCGTATGATGTTAACAAGATGCCGTTTATCTCATTATATCAACGCGAATCAACCTATCAACAAATACAGTTATAAAAATTAAAAATCATAAAAATTGTAAAACTATTCCCATCCGCGTGTTCTTCGAACAAACATGTTTAAGTCGAAAGAGATTTTTTTCCGTACAAAACAATTGGACTTTTGTCCATCACTATTATCTTGAGTTTTTTTATCATGCTAAAAGCATATATCAAAGATACTTAACATTTCTTAGTAAATCAACCAAAGATGGTATGAAGATTATTGAAGTTAAAGTGCTTACATTTAATAAAGTATTGTATCATAGAATAATGGCAGAAAGTTTTAATTACGTACTCTGAGTATTGTTTATAATAATCGGATGAATAATATCTTATTCTCTAGGTATAGATTATTTTCTATAATATTTTTTTATGATTTTTTATAATATTTTATGAGACAGCACAAAGTATTTATATTATGAATGATTAATACATATATACTAAAACTAACACAAATTCTTACGAATCAAAAACACGGAATATCGCAAAAAAGTGACAATACGGGAGAGGCTGAGTAATATAAATCCTATTATATGTTGGAGATGCATACACATTTAGAACTACAACGTATGAGATTTCAGTGGAGTGTGTTTATTGCAATCCCCTAAACTAACGTATTAAATATTTATTTTGTATAACCTGAAAAAAAGGCGAATCAAAATCAACAACTACTGTCAAAACAACTTGCATAATGATCTATTATTGACGAACTTAATATGCGGCGAATTCATACGATTTTGCTTATAACACTCGCCAATCTCTGCATTACAAGCGCGAAAACAAGTAACGTTATGAAATCAAACTATTAATTCGAGTTCTTCAACCGCAGCACCATCTGACTAAATATGAAATATAAGATCATCAAAAATGTTCTTATTGAAATGAACAATGAGTTGTTCTGTCCGATGATTTGTGGATTATCATTTTATCACTACAAGATTACTTACGGTCATGCTCGTCGCGTCCAAGAACCGTCACGCTTAAAATGAGATGTGTATATTCGATTAGTTGAACGTATGTTTGTTTCCGTCTTCATTAATTAGAAATAAACTATGAAACCTTTTTCAACTTCTGCCCACACATGAGGATGGTGTGGATGGTTCATTTTGGATGTTTTATCGTACCGTGTAATATGATTTCATTTTTTCTTGGAAATGTTTTGTGTTTGTGAATGGTTTTTATGTTGTTAAGTTTCTTCTGATCTCTTTCATTCATTACGTTCCAAACCAATTTTAATTGCTGTGTCGCTTGACTGCATAGCATCATATTGTCGATTGGTTGTGTAACATCACTGAGTCACTTTGTTGTGTAATAGCACTGTGTCACTTGGTTGTGTAACATCACTGAGTTACATGGTTGTGTAACATCAAATAGTCACTTGGTTGTTTAACATCACTGAGTCACTTGGTTGTGTAACATCATTGAGTCACTTGATTAAGTAACATCACTGAGTCACTTGGTTAAGTAACATCACTGAGTCACTTGATTTAGTAACATCACTGAGTCACTTGATTAAGTAACATTACTGAGTCCCTTGATTAAGTTAAATCACTGAGTCACTTGGTTGTGTAACATCACTGAGTCACTTGATTAAGTTAAATCACTGAGTCACTTGGTTGTGTAACATCACTGAGTCGCTTGATTAAGTAACATCACTGAGTCACTTGATTAAGTAACATCACTGAGTCACTTGGTTGTGTAACTTCACTGAGTCACTTGATTAGGTAACATCACTGAGTCACTTGGTTGTGTAACATCACTGAGTTACTTGGTTGTGTAACATCACTGAGTCACTTGATTAAGTTAAATCACTGAGTCACTTGGTTGTGTAACATCACTGAGTCAATTGATTAAGTAATATCACTTAGTCACTTGTTTGTTTAACATCACTCAGTTACTTGGTTGTGTAACATCATTGAGTCACTTGATTAAGTTAAATCACTAAGTCACTTGGTTGTGTAAAATCACTGAGTCACTTGTTTGTGTAACAAGCGTATAGTGTCAGGTCGTCACGTTTTTTACCCTGGAGTTATTACCGTTTGATAAATTAAATCTTTCCGCATTTGATCTCGGGCACTCATGTTCCGACTTACATTACAGTAATATACATGATATATTTTCTGATTTTTGCAGGCAGTTAATTTCATTTGATTTACGAGATACAATTTTTAAACGAAATTTACGTTTCTGTGGCAGATCACATGAACTTATTATCCACATTTGATCAAAGTTATATTCACTATCCATACCAATTGGGGATATGTATATTGTCATGTTGTTCCGATCGAGGCAGCTGTTGCGTCGTGAATAGTAACTCGTTTCCACACAATTCACCTTTTCATAAACAATGAACATTCTTCATTTTCACTGATATTCTACTTCGGACTTGTTCACAGAGTTTCGTATTCGTTTAAGAAATCTATCATTGAATATCACAATCGCTCTCATAATTAGTCACACAGTCAGGTGTTTGGTGAACATCAATACATATGCAGTTACAAAGGTGTTCCATATCGTAAAAACATATTGAAAGAGTCTGAAACTAGCTATTCTTAGATAAGGAACACGTTTAAACCTACAAGATGACGTCATCAACGTTTTCTGTAAGATCGGATTGAACATTCACTATTCAATGCGTTTTATAAATGTGTAAATGCTAGCAATCGTCTAGCTATTCATAAAAACAGGGTAAAATAAAACATACTTCAATAATGTTCCATGGCCATTTTATCTGATTTAGCTTCCAGGAGCATGTGTTATATTCATGAAAAGTTTTGTGTATTTTGAAACCACTAAAATACCTCTCTTAATAATTTACACCCGGTCTAAACAAAAATGGTCTGCAAAATAATATCACACTTGATATTTAAAAACATTTTTAACAAAAAAGCTACCCGCCTGATGCGCATTCTTATGCAATCTACATTACTTTACTAGAGTGTCAAGTTCTATATCCATTGAATTCTTTGTAGTCTGCAATCCTTCAGTATTGAAATAAACCAATGTGATGTTGGTAAAATCAACTAGTAAATCATGTTGGAATGACACTGTGAACTATCTTGGTATGGACAAGTTTACCTACCTATTACGGATTAGGTTTTCTGATGCTTTCTGTACGGCACATACAATTAGGGCTTGTTTATGTTATTCTAACAATAACAACACATCGCTTGATGTATTTATTATTTAACAATAAATCGCAACAAATAGCTATATAGAATAACACTGAAAAGTAAAACGGATCAATGCCAAATCAGAGAATAAAGGTAGATTAATCGAATCACAAAGAGCACATCACAGACTTATCATAATAGTTGTAACAAGCATTACAAATCAGAGAAAAAAGGTAGATTAATCAAATCACAAAGAGCAAATCGCAGACTTATCATAATAGTTGCAACAAGCAATACATTGTATAACATTGGCACTGTAGTTCACATTCTAAACTTGGGCATTAGAAGCAAGTATCCCTATTTATAGATAATATAATGTTGAAGTCCAATTAAAAATACTAACACTACTTAAACCGATTTAAAACTATTCAAAACCTCAAATATGGTGCTCCCAAAAAAGGAAAATATCAGCATAGTGTTCTCCAACCCTCCATAACATGATTAAAGATAGAGAATAGATGTAAAAAAATAGCCGAAAATAACAATATTTTGGACTTGCTCAACGTTGTTAAAGTTTTGAAAATTTGAGTCGAAATATGTTTTCGCAAGTAATATAACACGCAGAACACACCTTTGACAGTTGTACATACATCATTATCTAAAACTTGTTCATAGTCAAAATAAAAAAAAAATCTAAATTAATGTACAATAGTCATGCGTATCCTTTATGCTCTGGATCAGTGACTGTAACTTGGCATTAACAGCTGCAGACATAGTTGGTGCCGAAAAACAATGTCTTCGATGACTTGAAGTAGAAATCAGTATTACCTTGGACTGTTAACATTGTTTAGTGTTCATTTTACATGATTTTGATTCAAACAACAATGATAATTGTTACACCTTGGATAACTAAGATATATTTATCAGTAAGTTAGTAAGTTCAAACCATGATCTGTATCATCATCTAATTCTTAGACTGATAATAAAGAAAATAGTAAGATTTAAGTTAACAAAAACACAACAAGCGCGCTGAAGATAAGCCTCGCGGCTGTGCTGGCTATATCGCCGCCTCGAAATAAAATGACTTTTGTTTGAAATAATAAAACTAGTCTGATTTATAATTATTGTCTAAATATAAAAGCAAACTATAGCAAAAAGAGTTCTTATTGTAATGGCAATGCATTTGTTGGTAGGTGCAGCCATGGTATAAAACTGTTCAAGCATATTCGAGAGTGTCGCTCGATGTAAGCATGAAACTGTATCCAAGAGACGCACAGTTTCTCAAACAGAAGTACATCGATTAATACAGGTTAACAGTGTGCATGCTAGCCATTAACATCATCAGCAAATTATCTGTTTCATGAAATACCAAAAGTTTTACACTAGCGAAAACCTTCTTCTCAAAATCACTTAATGGTATGAAGTTAACCATGAGATGAAAAGTATTCGTGACATACTGTGGTTTGACAGCAGATGCAGTAACTTTTCACAAAGAAGCCGTTTAAGTACATGTACTAGTATAACTGTTGAAGATTTTTACCGCGTATATCAATGTTGTGTTTTTAATTGATCTCTATTGTGGTAATATTGATCATAAGCATATGCTATTAATAATATTGCATAGGCTATATTGTATTAACTGTTATACATGTTTATTATCAGCATCATAAACGTTTTATGCAATGATAATACAATTTGTAACATGGTAATTAATATGATTAAAATTCTTCCTATTTCTATGTATATAGATGCGAAGAAAATCGGGATCTACTCAATACTATTCGATGTGTTTTACATATCTGTACAGATCAAGTAGCTCTCAAAACTAAATTCGTTGTTAAATATATAGTGTGATATATTATCTGACTCTGAGACAGATATTGAATGAAAGTGCGAATTCCCGTCAGTGAGATCAGGTTTTTGAGATAACAACTGGCCTCTGATGGAAATAAGGAGAATGAGAGTACTTATTGCCCATGTTAAATTATGTCGTACTTAACCGTTTATAGTTGGTGTCATCATTTTACTTGTGATTTTTTTAAATAATTAAACTTTTTATAAAGTAGCTAATTCATATACAATAGCGGATATCGAGAATTTCAATTGTGTCATATTGATTATCCGAAACAGCAAACTCAAGAAAAGTTGTAATGCAATATAAAGTAAAAAAACCTATATTCTAAGTGTATATGATTT
Organism: Dreissena polymorpha; assembly: GCF_020536995.1. Classification (NCBI taxonomy): domain Eukaryota; kingdom Metazoa; phylum Mollusca; class Bivalvia; order Myida; family Dreissenidae; genus Dreissena; species Dreissena polymorpha. Next base: position 43,745,303 of record NC_068365.1, read on the forward strand.
ACAAAGAAGCCACGCTGTTTGCTATATTATTTGAGTTCTGACAGACTTGTGCTTATACAAAACTATTGCAAAAACAAGAGAAATTAACTTCGCTTTTACCAATAGACCTGAAAAAGAAATTGCGAATTACAATACATTCTAGTTTGAAGTGCTCTATAATGTTTGCCTGGTGTATTTATTATTGTACAAACGAGAATACTCATATTTTTAATATGTATGTATTAAATATGGAGTAAGAAGTAAACTAAAAGATCTAATAAAGGATATATATGTCTTTATGCGATTTAATTATGTATGCTACTTTGATATGTTGACTGACTTACACAATAATTGTTTTGAAAGATGACACGTGCTTTAGTGTACATAGTTCAAATATGATGCTAAAGGAAAACAAATTGACTAAAATAAAAAAAATAGCAATGTTCACAACCAAGATATATGCCTGTGTAATATGTCACATGACACTATAATAAAATTGTAAAATACATATTTGGTCTGAAAATTGATGAAAATGGTAAAACAAACATGTTTGTTTAAAATCTAAAACGTGTTGAGCAAGTTCTAAATAACTATTTTCTTAGGAAATATTTTGGCTACTGATTTCTTATTAGGCACATCATCAAATGGTGGGTTGGTAGTAAATCAATACCTTAATTATTTTTTTTCATTATGGAAATTGTTCAACTATGCATTTCATATACTGTACCTGTACTGTACTTTATTGGAAATAATTTCTATAAACGCAATGGGCATTGATTTGCACGTGATATTTAATTAAGTTCTCGGTCAAAACTCCGTCGAAAAACGGAATAAACTGTCGACTGAATGTACAAAGGTATTAACAGGTCACTTCCATTTCAAGAGGCAAACTTAGATATGACTCTTCATGATATGTCGAAGTATGAGAGCCGAGTAAATAAACGTATCTGTAATTGCACATCACCTGTTAGAATTCAACCCATTAGTTGTTCACATTTTTGTATCTAAATTTAAAAATAATAAAAGAAATAAACCGGCTATAGATACGATAAAAACAATATGCATTCACATTTGCTTTGCTACATTTACATACATTCACGAGCCATTGAATATCACATAAATGGCATAGAAAAAAGGGTTTTTTGCTTCCTAAATTATTGTTGCATTTGAAAATAGTATTTGCCTCGCTATAAATGTCGTCGACAATAACATTGCGTCTGTTACACGCATACATGTAACATACTGCATACTGCAGAATCCGTGGGGTTTATGGTACAAATACTATTTTGACCGTTCCCCGCGTGTTTATTCCACTCCAGGGACACATGGGACAGACCCGGACCCCAGAGCCGCACTCTGCACAGGCGATACAGTGACCACAGGGTTGGAAGGAAAGCGCAACACGCCGGGCCTTGCAAATCTTACACTTCAGTAACCCTTGCAGCTTTTGGAGTTCCTGAAGTTCGTCATCGATGGTTGACGAGTCACTTCCTTTCAATGTTTAAACAGGATTTTATGGTTTATTTTGAGCATAACGCATTGATAAGCTGAATTATAATTTCTTGTGTTGAATGCTTGACTTTTTAAATAACTCTAGGTTGATAAAGTAACACGATATTTTTGCAATTATAATTATTTAATTTGGCTACATTTAAACTTAAAATTACGATAAAACATAACTATGTTATACATGCGCCAATATATTTAATTACTTTAATAACTATCTTCGTAGTGCCAATTCACAAAAATATACATAATATATTTTAAATGTTTATGACGAAGCCAGTAAATAATACAAACTATCAACTATTTATCACACGTTCATCATAGGCTAGTAAGTTGTTTGTTTGTTTGTTGGCCATTTTCTCAAGTATTGCAGTTTTACTACGACGGTCAGTTAACCAACTCACACTTGTTCTGTGATATACCAGTACCACATGCATAAAGAAAGGCAAGTAACTGACAGCTGCCCTCCTTGTATTACAGGTAGTGAAAGGAATGGCGTAGAAATGATAACATGACCAAGGGCACAGGTTATGTGTTTGGACTGGGGGTGGAACGCATTATTGGTTTCGTTCAAGCTTTGGATTTTATATTGAAAGTTCAACCAGTTTTGTCCAGCACATCATATAAAAGGACCAGCATGATCGGATTATGCGACTTATGTAACGAAACCATCAAAGTTCGATCCTCTTTCACTATATTATTCGGACGACGAAAGAAAAACTTATCGAAAAAAAAAAAAGATTAATTAGATCATTGTAATTGATCACATTTGCCATTCCCGGAGGTATAGGAATCAACTTCTAAGTTTTAATTTACGAAAACAAACAGCATTTTTTTGAAAATGCACGGTAATTTTACCACACGCAATTCGACTCCATTATTTAAAACAACTTTTACACCAAATGGAATATAAAAATAATGTTTCCATTATCTCTTGATAAGTATATGTTAACAATAACGATACCTTTTCAACCTACAAGTATGTTCATTTGAATGTCGAGCATATAATGCTATGTAATTGCGTTAGGCCCCAGTAAATTGTGTCTGTGTAATACATATTTATAGACCAAGTTATATATATCTAGTATACATTATTGTATACATTTTCTCACGTTTTAATTAACTAAATTAAGGTAATGTGTCAAATTCTATAAAGGTTCATTTTGTATGCTGCATAATAATATCATGAAAATTTAGGCCAAAAATAACCATTGTAAGTTACGCCGCAATAATTCGGATTTTAAGCACTAGTTAGTTGTTATAAGGAAAAGTTCCTACTTTTTATGAGACTAAAATCAAACACCGATTAAATTGCAATTTTTGCGTTCGATTATGCATTTGCATCATGAAATTTTGAATCATGCATGTAGTAAGTTTAAATCTCGGTTTTATAAACAAAGACAAATCAAGATAAACCGATAAACAGATGTATTACGTATTAGCCGACACAAATAATGTCTCGAGACTGTGTTTGCGCACCGGTATTTATGGACTTTTTTCATGAACACAGATGATGAAAGTATAACATATTATGATAAGAGTATGTCCCTCAAAACGTAACGGAGTCATAAATGTCAACACGTTACGGATCTTAGGGAATAGTGTATCGTCTTTTGGCGAATTATATTGTATAAGGATGAGTCTCACGCTGTTGTTTTTCAATATTTGGCATTGCGCTTGTAATTGATTACGAATGAGGTAATTCAAATTGTACGGGCTTTCCTTTTTCACAGACTAATAGGGATTCGCATTAACAGATGCTTTAAATAATTCGATTTTCACATCTTAGCTGTCAACAACATGGCTGACGATGTTTAAAAGGTGAATAAAACCGATATTATAACCGATTATAAAAAGTATAAAAAAACAACAAAGCAAAAATGCGAAAAGTGGTATCATTTTTGCCTGAAACTTTACAAAAATCGTGGTAGGCTTCACGAGCAACTTATTGCAAAAAGTAAAAACGAGCATAGAGAAACTTTAAACATTACAACAGACATTGACCGCCATCATTCGACTCTTAATAAGTCATTGTGATCCAGTTCGCTGAATACGAAAAAATTAGAAAACATGCGAACACAAACCTTAGAATTTACTAATTTTATAATATGTTTATTTTATGAGAGGATAATGCAATGTTTACCAGAGTGAAGCTTTTTTCCAAAGTACCCCTGAATTTTTGACTAAAATGTCATATCATAGGATGCACAATTGTTATGATGGTCCTTGGCTATTAACAAGCTTACTTTTCCTTTTCATTGAGATCTAAACAGTTCTAAACAGGAATGACAGACTCTATTAAAGTGTAAAACTTAAAATTATTCTGTTCTATTCAGAAATATATATATGCTGGTAAATATTTTGATACGTTTAGCCATACAAGGTTACTGTATAGCCAAATATCGTGGTGGTATATCACGAGAGCCCTACACATCATCGACAGTGTTTACCTGTTGTCTGATCCGCGTCGCTCGAAATAGAACGTGAAGACGATGGAGCCTGCATTTGTTCTGTAAAATAAATTTCAACAAACAATTACGCAATGCAATATATTTTGCAATCTTCTCTACTTGAGAACAGAGACGAAAAATATTTTTTATCACCGATAGTTTCATGGGATACCTATCGTTAATCTGCATTATTATGTATTCTATCTGAAATTAAATGCAAGTCACTGCTGTAAAATTTCAGAAAGCGCCTATTTCTCAATTATTGTATTTCTCATTTCGGGACAGCTGATAATGAACCTGTATGGTCTACTGTGGAATTCATGGTGCATGTCCATACTGACGTACCTGTATTGGATCTAGATTGCAACACATTTATGAACAATGCATCGAAATTTATTAATTTTTATATAGACATTTTGCTTTGCTTTGTAATACAATTTGATAAGTTTTAGTGTAAAAAATTGTTTTGCATCGTCTGGAATTAAATAAAACAAATCATTTAGCTTTTGAAAACCGATACGATCACACGGATTTGGGATCATCTTCGTGTTTAAATGTTTAGAGCCATTCACAATTTTTAACACAACCTCGATAATGAAAAATTGAAATTGCTGGATTTGCTTAGCAGAATTAAGCTTTCAGATGTTAATGCTTAACGTGAGAAAGCAAATTCCAATGAATTGTAGAGCATACAAAGCAGGTTATATAAATAAACTGTTGATTGACATTTTTGGAAAATAAACAAACTAGGTATCATACGAAATAGTTTCCAGCACAGTGGATTTTTATGGCGCTCAAACAAAAGCGATGTTGTTCCTGAGACCGCTCGTCATCAAGCAGTACAGTATTGTGTCAGTGTTCCTGGCTCAAGTAAACAACAGTAACGCTGGGTTTAAATTAGGTGTTGGTCAAATATTAGCATGTCCGTGTTTTGCCTGATGAAAGGTCAACCATTTCCGGCCGTTCTAAGTTGCGCACAGACTAACCAGCAAGCAACAAAATGGCTGGAAATTAGTGTTTTTGTCATCAAAACGAATGTAAAAGTCACTGCTCATATAAGGTTTTCTGGTCTTCTCCAGATGGTATTCATGTTTTCCCAACATGGTCATTAAAAATGCAATTTTTTCCACAAGAAATAGTTTTCTGGAGAAACCCTGCTGAAAGGTCATGGCAGACATGTGTAAGTTTGTATAAATCCTTTAATTATTGTAGTGGCTTGCAAATTAAAGCAGGTCTTCTCCCCTAAATTCCTGAACATGGCCCATTTTGCCCGATCTTCTACTTCAGGGAGACCCATTTCGCTCATTTTTGAAGAAAATTAGACAGGATTTTTTCTACACGTAGGCCAATACCTTTGTTATCAATGTTAATACACAGTTGTTTTAAATTGCACATTGATTTTTTTTCCCAATTTACTTACCCTATTTTAGTTCATGTTAAAATAACGAGCACTGCTTCAATGGTATTACACTACTCACAAGGTATCGGGTTTCCTGGGGTGTATTTTGTTTGCCCTCAATACTCACCTCCTCCGGCGGGGGGATAGGGTGTCCCCTGGGTAGGGTATCGAAGGGGTTGTGGTTGATTGGTTGCCTGGGAGCGGGAATAAACGGGAGGCTCATCCCCAAACACGATCACGAGGATTTGGATCAACCCCAGAAGATCTGAGTTGGGCTTGAAAATATCAGAAAATATGAGCTTTGCTCTGGGAAAACTGGACTTAACCCTGTACCAATTAGATACACATTTTCACCCATTTGTTGTACCTTAGAAAGTTATAATTTATTTAAGACCCTTCTTACAAGATTCAAGTTTTAAAGGCGTCATCTCCAAACCTTAGATACTGTTGAACAGCAAACAGAACTCACAGGCTGTTATGGTTCTATGCTGTTTGTACATAGCCATCAATGGTACTCTGGCTCTGAGTGTGAAAAGGGTTAATGCTGTGCATAAAGTGTCGATACAGATAAGCCTGTCCAGTTTGAATAGACTAACCTTGAACAACAATTTCCGTTTTTATTGTATTTTTCCTTTGAAGGAAGTCTATGCTTAGTGAGAATCCAGTTGAGACAGAGTGTAAAACTGTTCTTGTTTGTGTCAGAGCTTCAGGACATGTTTTTTTCCAACAAACTCTAGCTATAGTTGGGTATTTATGTTAGCTATAAAACGATTATCAAAACAAGAGGGCCTGAAAGACCCAAAGTCGCTCACCTGAGATAACAAGATATTATTGGGACAAATTTTCTGACCAAGATTCATGAAGGTCGGAAAATAAATGTGGCCTCTAGAGTGTTAACAAGGTTTTACTATAGCCATATAAGAAAAAATGCCCCGCCCCAGGCAGTCATGTTTTTCAACCAACCGGCATCATTTTTGAACTCGTCCAAGATATTATCGGGATGAATCTTCTGACCAAGTTTTATGAAGATAGGACATTAAATGTGGCCTCTAGAGTGTTAACAAGATTTTACTATAGCCATATAAGGAAAAATGCCCCGCCCCTTGGAAGCCATGTTTTTCAAGCAAACATAATTATTTTCAAACCCATCCAAGATATCATTGAGACCAATCTTCTGACCAAATTTTATGAAGATTGGACAATGAATGTGGCCTCGAGAGTGTTAACAATGTTTTACTATAGCCATATATAGCCATATAAGGAAAAATGCCCCGCCCCCTGATGGCCATGTTTTTTTAGAAACCAAAACAATTTTAGAACTCATCCAAGATATCATTGGGACAAATATTCTGACCAAGTTTCATGATGATCGGAAAATAAATGTGACCTTTAGTGTGTTAACAAGGTTTTACTATAGCCATATAAGGAAAAATGCCCCGCCCCCGTAGTGGCTATGTTTTTCAACCAACCGGCATCATTTTTGAACTAGTCCAAGATATTATTGGGATTAATCTCCGAACCAAGTTTCATGAAGATCAGACAATAGATGTGGCATCTAGAGTGTTAACAAGATTTTACTAGTCATATATAGCCATATAAGGAAAAATGCCCCGCCCCTTGGCAGCCGTATTTTTCAAGCAAACGTAACCATTTTCTAACTCATCCCAGATATCATTGAGTCTAATCTTCTGACCAAATTTTATGAAGATTGGACAATAAATGTGGCCTCTAGAGAGTTAACAAGCAAATTCGTTGAATTGATATCCCCCGCCAATATGCTTCTGGACACAAAAATATTATATTTGACACTCAAAAAAGCATTTATTCAAGATACAAAGGGCCATAACTCCGTTAGAAACAGATGGTGTACAATGCCATTTGGCATGCATCATCCTCTTATACATATACATACTCATATATACTCATTTCAATGAAATCCGCCATGGCACTTCCAAGATATGGCTCCGGACGGACGGAAAGACGGACGGATAACGCCAAAACAATATCCCTCCGGCTATGGCGGGGGATAACAAGGTAAATGTTGACGCCGTACAATGGACAATGGATGACGGACGACGGAAAAAGGCGATCACAAAAGCTCACCATGAGCACGTTGTGCTCAGGTGAGCTAAAAATTGGCTATGTTTTGCAAATATTCTAAAATTTACTTAAACCTTGATTATTAGTGGACACAATTTTTCTTTATTTACTTCCAGTGACCTTGACTGTTGACCTTGGTCATTTGTGACCATATGGAAACAAATGTTGTTGTAAAATAAAATATATATGAGTGCATCACAATAGCTCATTTTGAACTCAAGATACCCAGCCATGTCATCAAGTGTCTACATATAGTAACAGTGACCTTGACCTTGACAACACCCATCTCATGTGAAATCCCTGTATATAAGGAATCCATGTATCACGTTTGATTACAATTCCTCAATTTGTTTTCAAGTTATTGAGGGGAAAAAAATTTAATTGCTGTCCGAAAAACTCCCAATTGAAGGTTTAAAAAAAGTAAATTAATCATCAATCATCAATTTTTATATATTTGTTATATAAGTAACAAATCAAGTACACTTATTTCACTAATACTGAAAAAACCTCTATTCTCAATTCAAAGCATTTTTAGCAAATCAGCATTAACACTATTTTCCCAATTTTAGTGTAAACGCCGCGAATTTTCCCAATTCAAAGGGACCCCGTCCCATTCCTGAAATGGTGAAACAAAACTACTGTGCTAGATCTCAATACGACATAAAGCATTTGACCTTGGACAGATTTTGCTCAATGATTATCATTTTATCGTTTTTTGTTGTCTTGATTTACAAACAAAGAAATAATTTTATGTTCATAAAAATACAACTTATGTGGAGTACAAAGTTTAGCGGAGTAAATATATAAGTTGTAAGTCATTTCCATCCTTATTGAGAGTGCTCTTGTAATGTAAAAGTACAAAACTACACATTCCAAATGATACATGGACACATTCACCAAAATCATATAAATAATCACCAATGTTGTTAGTATTTTTCTGAAAATATTGTTCTTTTCCAAAGTAACAAAATGAAGTCCCAGTTTGAACCCAGAGAGTCTTTCATACTGCTTCAATCAATACTAGCTGTGTTTTATTGGTCTCAATATACAAAAACTGGTTTTGAAAACTAAAATATGAATGTTTACTTTTTTTAAATTCCCATTAAAGGACTTCATATCCCGATTTTTCTTCTGATTTTGTGATTCTTTGACGTGAAAATTACCAATTTTAAGGGTGCCAGTCGTGTTCATAAATGTGAAAAAAATGTTTAATTAAAGTTTTAAAGAAAGCATGAATGTCAAACCTTGGTAGGTAACAAATGATAAGTGAGAAACAAATATACTTCTCTTTATTTAACATGTAAATAGAGATTTATTTAAATTGACAGTCAACAAAAAAGTCAGTCACAAAAAAAATATATAAATAATATTGACTCACGTATTTCCATTCACGCAGATATGGCAATACGTCAATTTTCCCATTTTGGTCAACATGTCTTCCGGACTTGATCTGCATTGTAGATGTGGGTTTTACAAACACAATCGGCGGAGTGTAGGGGTGTGTGTCCATTAGATAGATACAGATTGGGATGTTGTACACATTGCCTGTGGAAAAGAACGATTTAATATTTTTTTTTCCTCCGCTGTTAACAGTATCATAAAAAATCAAATAACATGTCTATTATTATAAAGTGCATTTAAAAGGTAACAAGCAAATTTGTTGATATGATATAACCGCTGCTAATTTTAAAATTGTGTAACAGACAGACGGACGGCCAACGCCAATTCTATGTCCCTGATTAGCATGTGTGAACTGCACAGGCTTATGAAGGAACACACTTTATGCACATGCATTAAGCTCCTTTTTCCCATAGCAAATCTCATGTCTATATTGTGACTATTGAGAAATCACGCTGAAGAATCAAGGGTACCTTTGTAGGTGACAGGTATGGTTCCATCCAGTTGCACCAGCTGCCTAATACTGCCATTGTTAAACACTGCAAATCAGAGACACAATTTTATGTCACATGACACATTGTGGTGTCCTATATTAAATTAGCCTCGCGTGCATAGAAACTTTGAAATTGATGATTAACAAATCTTTATCATTTGATAATGACTAAGGAACCTAATTATGATATGAAGCTACCAAAACCTCAATTTAAATATTTTTATACACTGTTCACTTACCAAAGTCCTCAAATTTTGGTCTCAAGTCTCCAAATGCTGATAGTGCAGTCAAAATATCTAACTTAGTAACATCTGGGTGTTTGTACTGGGAAAAGAACAAAAAAAAAAAATTATAACTTGAAAAAATTAACACGCTTTTGAGACCTGCACGTAGGGCTTGATCTCTTCACTTGGTCACTGATTTTACCTTATTCTTTTATTAAGAAGAGACATATGAAATTAAAGTTTTTACTGACAAAACTTAGAATAGGTAAAATGTTTCCAAAAGAATTAAACACAGAAATAGCTAACAAAATTTGACGGAATAGAAATGTCCCAGAAGACGAATTCCAAAATTTTTTTTTTTAAAGTCTTACAGTTTTATATGCCCTCTACTCTGTGACGTATTAAACCCCACCACACTTGTATCGCCACCTTCGTATGTTTAAATGTGTTTCATGTTTTACAACGAAACGTAAATATGTTATCAAGAATGTAGCTGTTGAAATCTATAGACCTTTTCAAATGAGAAACATGTTTATATTTTAATAAAGTTATATAATACATTCGATTGGTCTATAAATTATTTGAGTGAGTAATAGATAGTTGCACAGGTTTAGGTGACACTAATTGTAAGTACGATATAAAAACAATTGTTTGTAAAAGTTTACCTTTAGAGGCAGTCAGTTTTTAGTCAATTCATCTTTCCGTTGTTGCGTTATTAAAATTTACAATTGTTAGTTTTGTGTCAAATGCAAACCAATGTCGTGGAACGCGAGAAGCAGGCGATGATTAAGGGACGAAAGGATAGTATACATGTTTTAGTGAAGTTTTCATACGTTATCTTTTGTTTCTTGCTTGGATATGTTATTATATTTTTTCTTTAATAAAGTAAATGTAACAAAAATCCAGTTTATACGTATCGTATAAAATTGGCATGAAAAGCACCACATGCGCTTTAGAGAATATTAGTTACGTGACATTCCAAATCCTCAAGACTTTTGCCTGAAAAGTCACATTTATTCGTTTTGGTTTATTCTTATGATCTCCTAGATAATGCACCCATGTGATACTAACTACGAACCAAAATAATATAATTTGACGTAGATAGTGATTTTTGTTTTAAGAATGAACATTTTTTTTCTATATGCATATAGTTAAAACACTAGATTAGACAATTTATATTATTTAACTAAACCTAATTTTAAAACTTGTTTCATAACTTATTGTTATGTTATGGTTTACACAATATTCAACATAGTTTGTTGATAACAGTACCCATGTGATTGGGAATCGTAAAATGAGTTCAATTGTACACAAGTTTAATAGATGGTTGCTTTATGGCTGAATTATAGCTATAGTTTTATTTTCGGATGATTTCTAAAAGTAAAATATACAATGGAAACGAATCAGAATGCTGAGTTAGTAATGTAATGTATATAGTTTTTGTCTTCATTATAAAATATTCATATAGATTTCTAATTAATTGTAAATTATAAATTTTAAGCAAATCGGTAGCCCCCATGTAAACGAAAAAGGTAGCCATAGCCAAAATGTAGCCTAGGCACAACTAAAAAAAACAAAACAATTTCCATCGTAATACAACTTTGATTGTATAAGTGGGTGTATTTAAAACGATTTTCTATGAAACTCTTATATTTGTTTGCTTACATGTAAGTTCAGAATATAAAAAGCAAACATTTTGATTGTGCAATCTCTTTGTGTATTGTCTATTTGTATTCAGATGATTTTATACTAAATAGTATTCAATTTGTCCCCATCACCTTGTTAAACATCATAATGTAGTGATGTTAAACAATTTGCTCTTGTTAACTTTGTCTTCATTTTCTACTCTAGTAGCATGTATTGTGTTGTCTTATAGGCAGAATAATGCTTGTAAGTTCCTTCTGTTTTTATTGTTTCATTCAGTATATCAACATCGATGATATAGTTATGGTGTTTCAATATTTTATACTGGATCATTAGGCATAAAATGCATCATTTCAACCAATAGTTTGAACACATGGAGATTATATGAGTTTGTGAAAAAGAACAAACTTATATTGCACTACAGCCACAATCATACAAATGAATACGTTTAAGTCAGATTTAGATTCATAACATTTATAACAAAACAACATTATAATCTCGACGGATAAATACATCGAAGTTACCCGTCCATTTATGAAACCGTAGCATGTTACATGACATGAAATTATTAAACCGGAAAACTGTTAAATCATTGAGCTACATAACTTCTGAAATAATAAATAATAATATATATCATTTGTTGAAAAAATACCATTTCCTTAATTGATATAGACGAATAAAGAAATCCCAAGCCACAAATTCTTTTCTTATACTCACTAGTATTAAATTTAAGACACGTAACTCAATACCCATAAAACACAAAACAATGCATATCACGAGTCTTAAAACGTAGAATCTGATTCATGCTACGGTCATTCTTAGTTCGAACATGTTCACAAACCAATTACTAGCCAGAGTATGTGTTCATAACTATGTGATATTTCCAATATTGCAAAAAAAAAAAAAACAGAACACAAACATGTTAGTAAAATAATTTTTATATCAAACACTCGGACAACGTCGTGTTCCATTATCTTGGAAGAGATTATATTTTAGGTATTATGCTTTTTAAGAAAAACGACCGTTATAGGCGAACATTTTCAAATTTTCTTCAGACAAGACCAATTTAAAGTGTATCACATGTTGAGAAAAATTATCATAAAGTCAAAGAACATTAAAAAATTAAATTATTAGATTAAATTTGTTTACAAAAGGTTCCAAATACCACCCCAGGTCGCAAATGAATTCATTTATGACAACCACTTAAGTATTATATAATGTGTGTATTGAGTGTTCACAATTTCTTAAAATACATGCATTGCACGTTACCATGTTTGAGTTAACACTCGAATCGATTCATTCCACTACTTTCTAGTCGGTCTCATTGCCGTTAATTGATCATTTATAAGAAAGTCCGGGCCTTTCTGAGCTGGTTCAGAAAGCATCCATACAGCATATCAACAACCATAATATATTGTGTTTCAATGTTAACCGTGTATTTCTGTTTATATGTGATCCTAATATGTGTATTATATTTGTTATGCCAATCATTTGTCTAAATTAACCTCCGCAAAATTACATGTAGTTTTCTGCTATTAATTTTCATTAGTATTCGAACTTTCTCGTTCATTAAGGCCACAACAAATTGATTATGTGTTCTACGGATTTTAGCCAACCAGAAAGTGAGCGAGCGAGCGAAATAAAAATAAATTTACTTTTATTCCATTTTTTTAAATTGCAGGCGAGCGAAAAGCGAAAAATAAAGAAATAAAAAATATTGTTTATATTAAATGATACTGTATTTTAACAAAGCACATATATTGGTTTAATTTGAGTGCAAAAAAGTATACATTCTAGAATAATGACTAGTACTATTATATATATTTAAAACAATAGCAGTACAACAATAATTTTTTAATAAAATGAGTTTTAACAAGCAAATTTGTTGAATTGATATCCCCCTCCAATATACTTCTGGACACAAAAGTTTTCTGGACTGATGTTCAACGCCAACGTGCATCATCCTCTTATCCATATATATACTCATACCAAGTTTCAATGAAATCCGTCAAAGCACTTCCAAGATATGGCTCCGGACACACACAAAATCATTTTTAAAGATACAAAGGGTTATAACTCCGTTATTATCCAATGGTGTACACTGCCATTTTGCGTGCATCATCCTCTTATCCATATATATACTCATACCAAGTTTTAACGAAATCTGCCAAAGCATTTCCATGGCGGGGGATAAAAACACATACTTTTCCAAGAAAGATGCAATCACGAATGACCAGAATCAGCTTAAATATTATGGCAAAACACATAAAATCTGTAGAAAAAGAAGTAAAACTGGTTAAGACTAAACACTTATATTTTTTAAAGTTAAAGTATTTACTGTTTAATCCAATCCATGATTTTTCATTTTCAATCACAACATGTCAATATAAAGAAGTGAAACTCCAGCTGCTGGAGCAGTATTGAATTTTCATTAAAAACAATTAGTTGGTCCTTTATTTAAGGCAAGTGACCGATTGCCCAAACAGTACAAAACAGCACAATACAGCACAATACAAACCAACATAAACACAAAATATGAATAAAGCTGGGGTCACCGCCTTGGAACGGTCAATGCAAAGCATTGGGGGTTTAAACCTGGTAATAGAGCGCTCAACCTCACACTTGGCCCAGCAATATTCATAATACATTTAAGTGTAAATAAAATTTAACGTCATAGCATTGTAACTCAAATTAAACAAAGATAAAAGGGAATTAAAACGCATTCAATTTAATTACTATTTAATTACTCAATTGCATTGAAGATACAAGAGTAACAGAATTACAACTTTTTGACGAACGATCAAATAAAACTATTAACAATTGTCAGCTACATTCCTTCTTTATAGAAAAGATTTGAGAATGTAGAACACTTATACATCATATGAACATAATTTTGCTTTGGTGTCATTTTCAAACCAAAACAAAGTAGGAATGGTTGAAGGCCTGAATGTGTTCACTTTACTTTTTTGCTTTATAACAAACTTCTTCGCGCCCCAAGTTTTTGCCTTTTTTTCCAGAATGTCGACAAGACACACAAATTGGTCTATGGAATATTTTAAATACAAATTTGCAACATATGCATCGTTGTCATCTAACAAACTGCCAGGATTTCCACAGCGGATGCATTCCGATGAAGATGCTGCTGCGAGGAACAAAGCACGGAAATCATCAGTAATGGGATGATTGATTGCAACTGGCGGAAAAATTACGTTTCCATTGACATCTTTCGCGGACACAACGAGGCAGACGAACGCCGCCATTCTTTTACCATAAACCAGTCAATATCGGAAAGCGTTATAACAGTCTATATCGTAAAATACGTAGGCTAAATAAAACCAAATCATTGGACGAATATGTGCGCAGCACAAATTGTTGATGCGGGCGCAAAATAAAAATTAAAATATTTTTATTTCGTTCTACGATTTTTAGGTGCGGTGTAACACTTTTTCTGTTAAGTCATCATTGTCCTAGTAACTAGAGATGCATGGTCACTGGCGAAATACATAGTGGACAACAATGACGTACATTCGACCATATCTGGCGGTAAACATAGTGTTAATTATACACGAACTGCTTATATAAACAGCTTATATAAACAGGTTAAATAAGCCTAAATAGTAAGAAATAATTTAACGACCAGAAAGTGATGGACATTGTTATAACCCGTTTATAGTTATATTTTTTATGGTTATGAGCTTATGTCAAAGTGATGGATAAGGCTGTTTACTTCTTAAAACAAGTAGGTCGACGCCAAGGTTACCACTTTTGTATAAAACGGACCGTGTTAGAACCCCGAGCCACTGTCGATAGAGAATCGCACAATATACTTCCCAATTTCTGGCTTCACGGGAAAGTGCTTGAGACGGACATTTGTTTTTCTGGACGGATTATATTTTGTGTTGGAGTATCTCGTTTATTTCTTTACTGATTATTTCTTGTCTCAATTTCTTAAAGAAGAATTACATACTAATAAGAATAAGATACGTTTACAATACAATATATATATACGAACATTTAATCAAGAATAAAAGTTGTTATATGCTAGAAAAAGACTTGTTGCCTTATTTTGCAAACTGATGAGTAATTTACGAACCTGGTACATTTAAGTCAAAACAAAAAATTACACAACGCGACTTAAAACGAACTTTGAGAGCCAATAGATAACATAAGGACAGAAGTGCCACATGGGCATATCTATTTTGGAGCCGTGTGACAGGATACTTAAAAGTTTGCAGGCAATAGCAGCAGACGACGAGAAGCAGTAACATATACGTTTTACAGTGGGACGATACGACCAGAAGCAGTAACATTTCGTTTTACAGTGGGACGCTACGATAAACAACAATAACCATTCATCGACACGCTAGGAAAGCAGACGACATTAACAAACTTTCTTTCAGCAGCAACTACAACAACAACAACAACGACTTTGGCGACGGGAGCAGCAGACAACCACCACGACAACGACCGGAAGCAGCGACGAACATTTTGTTTTATATTTATTATATAGATTTAATTAATAATTGTTAAGTAATAAACAAATAATTCTTATTATCTAAATATTGTTCAATAATTACAGGTCACGCACATATCGGTGGAGCTCTCCTGAGAAACGTTCACCGGAGACACACAGCTGAAAAGGCATTTTGTCACGCAAGCCGGAGTCAGGTCAGAACCTTTTTACATCTTATTTCTTTGACCTGCTTGCCAGATTGTTAAGCCTTCATAATTCAAGGTTGAGCTGGTAAATACCCACATTTTAGGTTACGCTGTTCATTCTTCACATTTTAGGATCAAGAAATAAGGTTACGGTTTTAAGAAAATAATCTAAAGATGGCCACAGGATCACAACAAACACCTTTTCAAGTACTTGCTGAAAGTTTAATTAACTTACCGGACACTTTATATGCAAACACAGCTTTAACACAGTTACCACGATTTTCGGGAAAATCGTCGGAATTCCATGAATGGACATTAGAACTAGAAAGATTTTTGATGATTCATAATTGCGATGAGGCCAGGAAAATTAAAATAGTTTTTCAGACGGCTGCAGGCCCAGTCTGTGAATTCTTAAAGCGATTTCTAACCACAAACCCTGAAGTTAGGTACATTGACTTAAAAACTGAGTTGAAAATGCGGTACGGGGATATAACTAACCCGCAGTACGCTTTAAAGCTACGAAGGAACGTTAAGCAACGTGCAGGGGAAAATGTCGCCAATTATGGGGAACGCCTATTAATGTTAGCTAGAGATGCATGTGAAGGTGAACTCGATGAGAGGGATCCCATGCAACGAATTCCAGTAGGTCAGTTCACTGATGGGTTGATCGATCAACCTGTGAGAAATAAATTAATAAGGAGTAATCCGAGTAATCTAACGGAAGCCGTTAACATGGCTCTAAAGGAGCAGAATATCTTAAAAAGGGTAAACATGAGAAAAGGTCACGGGGGTATGAATCACATGATCATGATCCACAACCGATGGAGGTAGATCATGCGCGTCCGACGCGCAGGTGTTATAAATGTGGAAGAAAAAAACACATAGCGAAAAACTGTAGAACAGTTAATGCGGTCAGGCAACAAAAGGAACTCGATAAGCAGAGGAACCAATGTTACACGTGTCATTCAACAGACCATTTTGTCAGAGATTGTCCTCTTGAATACTACCGGAACAAATGTCACAATTGTCTGTCAACCAAACATTTAATTAAGGATTGCCCAAAACCAATGACAATTACTGGTTCTCTATCCCACCATTTTCACACTGAAACCCAAAAAGCGAAACATTTAAACCGGCAACGACCTTTTGGCGCGGGCCAACCGAAAGGAACAAACTAGGAGCCACACAACTTAAATTACCAGAAGATCCTACCTCGTGCTTAATTAAATTAGGAAATGTTAAAGTTAGGGGATTAATCGACACAGGTAGCGATATAACTATTTTGAGTGAAAAAATATTTAAACAAATTTCTCCGCGTAAAAATATGCGTAAATACTCATTAAATATTCAAGCTGTAAGCGGCGAAAGTCTCAAAGTTTTAGGTATATCAACACTTTCATTCACAATAGGGAAACAAAAACTTGTACACGATTTCGTTATTATAAAGGACATTAACTGAAATTGCATAATAGGAAGAGATTTTCTAAACAGATTTAGCGCAATAAATTATTTTGATTTAAAACGAATTCGAATTAATAATGAAATGATTCCAATTGAGAGTAATATTCACATAGCGTCATTAGTACGCACATGTCGGTCAATCACAATTCAGCCGTATACTACGCTTGTCACAAAAGGGAAAATCAAAAACCATAACTTCACGCTTGAAGGCGTACATAGCTTAACACCGATGACAGACTGTATAGACGATGAACCAGGTTTACAATTAATGGATACGATATTGACCGTGTCAAATAGCAATAAAATACCAATATGCGTTGTTAACAATACCGGAAGAACAATACGATTACGAAAAGATTATATTATCGGAAAATTAAATAAATCAGTCGAAGTAAACACCGTTATCCCTTCTAATGATAAGCAGTTTAAGGAAAATGCTGAATCTTTCAAATTTAAATGTAATTCGAAATATACGCACTTAATTCAGCAGGTATTGGAAAAGAATACCGATGTATTTGCACAAACGGATACAGATTTAACTCCGATTTCTGCTATAAAAGCGACTATCGATACAGGCGATCACAAACCTATTAAGCTAAGACCGTATCCTACACCAATCAAACATAGGGAAATAATAGGAAATACAATTAAGGAAATGCTCGAAGCGGAAATAATCGAACCGTCAAATTCTCCTTGGTCTTTTCCAGTAGTATTAGTAAAGAAATCAGATGGTAGTCTTCGTTTTTGTGTAGATTTTAGACAATTTAACAAAATAATTAAAGATGATGCCTGGCCTTTACCTCGCATAGACGAAATCTTACCACTATTAGGAGGGTGCAGTTTTTTTTTTACAAAATTAGACATGAAGTCTCGGTTTTGGCAAATACCTGTTGATGAGAAATCACGCGAAAAACTAGCTTTTACTTGTGCAGGGCTAGGACTTTATCAATTCCGTGTAACACCTTTTGGGGCAAAAATATCTCATCAATATTTCAAAGACTTATGGATACCGTTTTTAGGGGCTGTGAATCTTTTGCTATTCATATCTCGATGATATTATAGTGTTTAGCACTGACGTCAATAGTCACCTGACCCACATACAAACCGTATTTGATAAATTAAGACTGTATACTCTGTAATTAAAACTTTCGAAATGTAGCTTTCTTGAGGAAAAAATAAATTATTTAGGCTTCATATTAAACAAACATGGTTACAAACCCGACCCGGAAAAGGTCAAAGCAAGCAAAATTGTTCCTCCACCACAATCTGTTAAAGACATCAGGTCATTTGTTGGTATGTGTGGTTTTTATAGACGAATAATACCAAACTTTTCTCAAATAGCGGCACCACTGATTGCTCTTACAAAGAAATATACCCGTTTAAATTGGACATCCGAATGTCAAAGCGCCTTTGACATGTTAAAAGAACGACTGACAAGTATTCCTTTGTTAGGTTTTCCCGATCGTATTAAAGGTTACAGACTTTACATTCATAGTAGGACTTTGTTTTATAGTAGGACTTTGTCTTGTTAAAGGACTCTGTGTTTATAATAAGATATTGTGTTTGTTATAGGACTTTGTGTTTATTGTAGTACTTTATATTTAATCATATCCTGATAACATACTTATACATTGAATGACTTTGTGTCTGTCTGTATAAGACTTATTATTTAAAGTGACACTTAGGTGTAGGGTTTGCATTTTCATGATATATTATTTGACATAGTGTTTCATGTTAATGATCATTGATGTATTGTTGTTTGATATGCATTGTGACGACATAGCATACGACTTCACTGACATTGACTTTGAGGACGGTTAAGAAAAAGAATTAAACCCTTAATTATTTTTCTTAGAAAGAGGCGTATGTAACACTTTTTCTGTTTAGTCATCATTGTCCTAGTAACAAGAGATGCATGGTCACTGGCGAAATACATAGTGGACAACAATGACGTACATTCGACCATATCTGGCGGTCAACATAGTGTTAATTATACACGAACTGCTTATATAAACAGCTTATATAAACAGGTTAAATAAGCCTAAATAGTAAGAAATAATTTAACGACCAGAAAGTGATGGACATTGTTATAACCCGTTTATAGTTATATTTTTTATGGTTATGAGCTTATGTCAAAGTGATGGATAAGGCTGTTTACTCCTTAAAACAAGTGGGTCGACGCCAAGGTTTCCATTTTTGTATAAAACGGACCGTGTTAGAACCCCGAGCCACTGTCGATAGAGAATCGCACAATATACTTCCCAATTTCTGGCTTCACGGGAAAGTGCTTGAGACGGACATTTGTTTTTCTGGACGGATTATATTTTGTGTTTGAGTATCTCGTTTATTTCTTTACTGATTATTTCTTGTCTCAATTTCTTAAAGAAGAATTACATACTAATAAGAATAAGATACGTTTACAATACAATATATATACGAACATTTAATCAAGAATAAAAGTTGTTATATGCTAGAAAAAGACTTGTTGCCTTATTTTGCAAACTGATGAGTAATTGACGAACCTGGTACATTTAAGTCAAAACAAAAAATTACACAACGCGACTTAAAACGAACTTTGAGAGTCAATAGATAACATAAGGACAGAAGTGCCACAGCGGGAAATCCATCGAACATTTGATCAATTTGTTGTGGCCTTAGATAACCTCAGCATAAATAATAACCTGAGCATGTGATACGCATAAAATATAAACGTCTAACCACATTAAAAATACTTTAGCATACATAACGCTGATGATGGAGATTCATAATATGTAACCATACCAAAATGTTAACACGATGTAAGATAAACTAAACTGTAATATATTTGGAGATGGCTTGAGACAACCTCTGAAATTTATTATAGTAGGAACGTGTTCTAACCGTGCATAGTTTGAAGTTTTTTTTATAAATAAACGTGACACAGATTGTCCCATAAGGACCAATGTTACCCGATTATAGTTAAATTAGTTTAACATTAAACTCGCACAGTGTACACCTATTACTTGGCAAAGATTCAAAACCGCAAACTTGTTTCAATTGGCAATATATATTTCTCTATCATCGCATAATGGTTTATCTGATGAATTCATGTTTTGTATGTTTAAATAAGACTTGGAGGCTTTAGCTATCCTTTATGCACCAATCGACGGTAATGATGATGATCATGATGATTATTTTAATAATTGTAATAATAGCAATATGTTGGTCTTTGTTCAACGCATCGATGTGATGTTTGACGTGAAAATATAACCATTACATATTTAACAGTAATTGTTGATTCATATGTACCGACATTGACTGTTATATACTGTTAACATAATTTGTAGATCGTCATGATGGTTAATTTTGATAAGATCCACATTGCGACTGTCTGACGGAAAGTTAAGAGACGGAAGGACCGCGAGTTAACCGATCGGTTAATAACAAACATTCTAAAGCAGTAAATGCATTATTATACTGTATAGCACAGGCGCTCGATGGCAATATTTGTATTTATTTTATTTTTTTATATTTTTGTTTTCAGTTACCAGTTGTTTTTTAAATGCATACATATACTGAATCAATAAAAATCTTCCGAAAAAACGTCTTCTTAAAGAAAAATAGTTCGACTATGTATATAGATGTTGACTATATACATAGTCGAACTATCTTTTTTTTAAATATTTTTTTTATAATACATAATAAAAAACATTGTCATCGAGCGCCTGTGCTGTATACATGTATCGTAAAATTTTGCTTCATGTACGTTAACAAAATATTAGATACTTAACATAGTCATTAATGTCTACTGGTTATAAAGATTTAAACCTATTTACCTTCTTAAGTGAAGATGTTATCAATGATTCAAACGAAGCCATACTTTCGGACGAAAAAAAAGTTGTTATTTGAATAAGTTTATAATACAATGTATTTAAAAAGAAAGTAACTTAGATGGAAATTTGATTCTATTTATAGTAAGAAATCAAACACGAATAAGTCAGGATGGCTTTTATCCGATACGGGTTTAAATTAAATCGATACGTAGTCAATTTATAGTGGCTTTAACTGCGTTAAACGCGTGCATATCGACATGTTACTGAACTGTGAATACCGAAGGTTGAATACCTTTTCTGTAAATGTTAGAGTAATTAGTTAAGTATGAGGAATCTTAAGTGAAACAGAAAGTGAGCGGTATTTTGGCAGTTGGGGGATAATGCAGATATTCGTGTGTGTATTCCGAAGACTACAAGTTACATCTGCGTCAAAGCTGTTTTTACCAAATTAGAACCTTGGGTGGATAGATTGGGGAAATTTGAATTAAATCTCCTCATACTCGTGCTCGGTGTGATACTTGATGATCAAATTTTTCTGTCGTTCTTTGTCAATTTTTACTTTACGAAAGCTCTCCGGGTAACATTAAATGCCTAATAATCTTGACAAAACATAAGGCTGGCTTACTAACAAAATTCCTAAACTCGTTTAATAAAACATGGTATGATATGACAACTCGTGCCAGATCTTTTTTATCGCATGCTTTTAAATGAGCAAATTAAATATATATTAACGCAAACATAATGATAAATCCCGAATGTTTTTACATTTCGTGACGTCTTTTGACGTTGCAACATCATTTCAGCAAAATAACAAAACGAGATTGGTCAATAAACGAAAACTAAGCCAATGGAAACGCTTAAAGAGTATATAACACATGTGTAAGATAAAATATATATAATGATTACATGAGACACAGGTTATGGCATATGATAAATCCCAATTATATATCGGGTTAAAAACTGGGTCATGTGGAGTCAAAATCGAGATCGCTTTGTAAAAGTAAAGAACAATAATGTAAACATTTGATATATCGGCCATGTAGAAAAATGGCCCCGTTGAGTTCACCTTTGCTTTAACGAAAGCTCGTGACCACTCTAAAAGTCACAGTGGTATTATTTACTATTCAAAGTTAAATTGTGTCGGAGTTTTTTAGCATCCGGCGAACTGAACCGAATCAGCTAGCGTTGCTTGCCTCAAGATCTCAAATTTCTAATATTTCACACGGCGACCTTTAAGAAAAAAGGCAAACGTGGCCGTGGATTTTATATCTGACTAATCCTCAGATTTGCTTTCGCATATGGGAGCAGAATGTTTCAGCATAAAAAGGCTGAATCGTCCGATAAAAGAGAAATTGTTTTCGGATATCGTCGGGATTTTATTTAAATTTAAACTTTCAAAATTACGTGGATTCCGTTACATAGTTTATGTATATGAGCTTTGACGATGTGTCGCGCACGTTGGCGATCAAATCGAAAGTAGTTACTAGTTTAGCTTAAAGTATTATAAGTTTTATATTAAACGCTGGGTTCACTTCAAATCGATACATCTACATTTCAAATGCATGCTATGGGAGGGTAATTGCAGGTTTAGGCAGTTTTAAAATTTGTTACTTAACACTATGTTAGAGTTAGTTGCAAAAGTGTAAGATAATTGTTAAAATAATAATGTTTGATCAGTATAACTTCTAATTCTAAACGCATAAACTTAAATTGTTTCAATTGTTCAAATTCGTTCTCGTTGCTCATATCAGATTTCCAAAATGTATGAGTGACATTAAATAATCACCTAAATATGGTAGGTTATCTAGTAGGTGTTCAGTCACATTTCTGAAGCAAGGTCATTGACGTAAAATCGTTATTCTACGTAAGTTAACTGGTCACGGGACAACACACACATTTGTATCCGGTAAGGATGATAACACTTACTTATTTCTTAGATCATTTCACAAAACTACGCTTAGTTGCAATGCATAATTTGTTTAGCTTAATTTCAAAACCAAGATGTAAAACTAAATTCAGTTTAGTTTAAAAAGCAGTATTTTTAAAATTTAAAACACTTGGCATATCATGCAATATTTATTAAAATGCTCTGAACACAATGTGACTGTGCGAAATTTTAAAATATAACAAAGTTGTATTGAGCTATAATTTTCGGATCTGAAGTATAAATTTTAAATATGAATCACACTAAAGTCGACTATAATGGCAGTACAGATGAACAGGTTTAATTCAGATTTGCAGTACTAGTTAATAAAATAGTGGCCACATATTGGTAAATAACAGTCGTCACACATAAATAAATCTAAGTTGCCCGTCAACTTATGTCACCTTTGAATGATACAAATGAGGTCAATAAATTAAACCAGAAAACAGTTAATTCGTTCGGTTGATCAAATCTGTAAATAATGATTACTATTAAATGTTTTTTAGAAAAAATCAAAATCTCCTGATATGGATATATAGGTATAAAGAAACCCGAAGAAAGAAATCTTATTAATGACCCATTGCTGATAAAATACAGGACCCATTGCTGATAAAATACAGGACGATGCATATAACACGATATGAACAAATAGAACATGTTAAAGGAAGGGTCACTGCCTTGTGTTGTTATTTTTAGTATATGAACTCAATTTAGACTGCTTTGTTTGATGTCATAGGGTCATGGTGGACATTTGTTATCAGAAGAGGATACCATGTGGTCATCATTTCATAATAAAGACTAGTCTGGTATGTTGCTCGGCAAAGTCTGCTTGTCATAGATTTCAACAGTTGCAATAATAAATATTAATTTAATGTTAGGTCCTATCAGTGTCTTTCCACACATACAAATATGGGAGGTTGGACAGATTTGTATAAAAAGCCAGGTGCAGTGAGAAGCTGGGAGAGAGTAGAATTGAATGTAGAGATGTAAAGATACAAGTAGTATGGAGAGAGTTGGTGGCAGTGTGAGAGAGAATGGATTTTACCTAGATTGTGAAGACAGTTAACTAATAAACATTATTGGTGTATATATTTATTATCGTAGTGTGTAAATAAAATGTAGAGTGCATATACTGTGTTGAGAAGATATGAACTTACCCCCTGAAAATTGTAACACTGGTGGCAGCGTCGGGATAAGGACTTTAACACGTTTGTGAGTAAAGTGCATATTATATAATTGTGTCAGGATCAAGACTTTAACATGTCGCATATTTGTTTTATATGGATTAGTTAATGCTATTTTAAGCAAAGACATGGGACCAAAACGCCAAAATGATGAAGACTCTTGCAATGGCGAGGAAAGTGTTGATCGAAGTCAAAGTATATAAAACCTTGACAGACAATACATTTTGGGTCAATTAATTTCTCTCCTGGGACTCTACGCCCTTAGTCAAATTAATAGCAAATCGGATATCATTAGGGCACATTTTAATCCCCCAAGGGACAGTTTAAAAGTAATAATGTACTTGTAAGGCTGGTGATAGTTATTCCAGGAATGTTTAGTCGGCTAAAGGTTCTACACAGGGATTTTCACAAGAAATTAAATCCCACGAATTTGAAAGAAAATCTCGACTCAAACACTGAGAACTGAGGTATTAAAGTGACCGAAAGCATGTTTATATGGAAATTTTAAGTGAACCGAAGAATGGCATTTCAATGAACAGCATGCTAGTTGTCACATTATGGTTAGAAATTATAGGTGGAATATGTGGGTTTACCTCATGTAAGAAATATTGAAAATTTTATCAAAAGGGCCAGTAAAACATGACAGTCACAAAGTGCACATATGTTCAAATAAGCTTATCGATGAGGGAGAGATTTAAGAATAGTAAAGTTGACACAAGGCCGGGTATGTTTGTATTGGTCAGGCATAAGTGTTTATTCAGTTAAATCTCTCATCAAAAGGTTCGAGAAAGCTTGTAAATATTTGGGTGGTTTGTTTATCCCGTTTCCAGGGCTTCATTGATTCAGTATCTTGAGTAATCTATCCAATCAGAAATAAGCACGCATGGAACACTGACCAATGGGATTCTTAGTAATCTAGCCAACCAGCTTATTTAGAACACTGACCAATGGGATTCATAACTGAGTTTCACGGGGCAAATG
This sequence comes from Dreissena polymorpha, assembly GCF_020536995.1. Lineage (NCBI taxonomy): Eukaryota > Metazoa > Mollusca > Bivalvia > Myida > Dreissenidae > Dreissena > Dreissena polymorpha. The sequence continues at coordinate 43,770,517 of NC_068365.1, forward strand.
TTAGAGGGAAATAGTTTAGTTAGCGTTTAGACCTAGAGGTGTACAGATGGAAAAAGACACAATCATGTAGCAATCACAACGTATTTGTATAACTGAAATATTAGTTAAGTCAGACATTAAATTGGACTAGAAACAGTTATATGGTGTTGTTGAATATTTTATCCTACATTATGTAGAGACACCAGCATACGCGCTTGACAAGATATTAAATGATAGGCTACACACCAGTAATTTAAGAGTAATATACATTGCTAGTAACTATGTGTCGTCCATGAATTATGAACGATTACGTGACACAGGACATTAAATGGTGACCGTGAACCAAGGATTCGAACGAAGAAATACTTCCACTTACGATTCCGAAGCCATGAAAAACAAGGCGAAGAAACTCCGTTTCGGCAACTTCTGTAACCAGTAGCAACGACCGTGAGACGGTAACAACGACATCAGACCGCACATATTCTTCCGGTGAGTGACTGTTTTATTTCCTAACGCTTGTATCAAAATGGCAAATCAAATAATCCCTCATTTTTTTCAAAATTTAAACGAACAAATTAAAGATGTAAAAACGGCCATAAGCACTCAGACTATTTCACAGATTGTACAATCATTTGATGGAAATTCAAAAGAATTAAAAAATTGGATTAAAAATGTAGAAAAATATGGAACGCTTACCAATTTAGATGAGAATAAATTCAAATTTGTTGCTTACCAATCTAGAAAAGGGCTTAACTTAATGACGCTATATTGTTAAATCTTTTTCTATAAAGAAGGAATGTAATTGACACTTGTTTGTAGTTTCATTATATCGTTCGTCAAAAAGTTGTAACTCTGTTGCTCTGGTATCTTCAATACCATTGAGTAATTAAATTGTAATTAAATTGAATGCGTTTTAATTCCCTTTTATTATTGTTTGATTTGAGTTACAATGCTATGACGTTAAATTTTATTTACACTAAAATGTATTATGAATATTGCCTGGCCAAGTGTGAGGTTGAGCGCTCTATTACCGGTTTAAATCCCCAATGCTTTGCATTGACCGTTCCAAGGCGGTGACCCCAGCTTTATTCATATTTTCTGTTTATGTTGGTTTGTATTGTGCTGTATTGTGCTGTTTTGTACTGTTTTGGGCAATCGGTCACTTGCCTTAAATAAAGGACCAACTAATTGTTTTTAATGAAAATTCAATACTGCTCCAGCAGCTGGAGTTTCACTTCTTTATATTGTTAGTGATTACATACAACGTTTTTTGACTGATGATCCGACAGGGACATGGACAGTTTTAAAGGAACACCTTAAATTAAGATTTGCGGAAATTCTAGACCCACAATGCGCTTTCTCATTATTAAAGATGACTAAACAAAAGACCGACGAAAATGTTTAAATATACGCTGAGCGACTTCTATCTCTTGCGACTGATGCATTCGAAAATATTGAAGGAAATTTAGACATTAATGGATTAGTGCACGACTATCTGAGACTTAAATTAATGCGCGAAAATCATGCAACCCTATCAAATGCTGTTAAAAGCGCAATACAGGAACAAAGTATCAGAGCTAGATTTGAGTTGCGATCGCAAATAAATGGACTTGATAACATTACGACTGATAATATTCAGACTGATTTCGATTATATTAGGTCATCTATTGTTTGCACATATTGCAAGAAACACGGTCATTCTATTGAAATCTGTCGCCGTAGGCAACGCGAGATAAGTGCCTCTAAAGTAGGGCGGAACGGTCATACGATAGGTCAAAACGGTAACGGGCGCAAAACGAATATGATAAAAATTGGAAAGATAAAATTGATTGTTGGAATTGTGGTAAATTAGGACACTTTAGTAGAGAATGTACTCAAAGAAAAACGTACATTAATCGAAAAAACTAGGAAATTCTTACAAAAAGGGGTCTATGGTAAGAATGAAAAAGTCGAGACATATAATATAGCTTTGTGTGGTAGTCCACATTCATGTGTTATTTCAACAGGTGGTTTTAAATTTAGGAGCCTCGTTGATTCCGGGGCCGAGTGTTCTATCGTGAGTAAACGTACTTATGATATGTTAAAACAAAACCAGCACTGATAATTAAAAAAGTAAATCTTAAGTCGGTAAATGGAAATTCAGTACATGTCCACGGATGTGTAAAATTGAGATTCAAAATAGGGAGCATATATAAAGAGCACATGTTTTTTTGTAGTAAGTAACATAAATAGAAATGTTATTTTAGGAAGAGACTTTTTACAAGATAATGGTGTCCGTTTGTACTTTGATTTAGGATGTTTGAGGATTGATAACTGTTATGTACCTCTAGAAGAAGATGTACACATTTCAACGATAGCGAGATTAACTAGACATACTGTGTTAAAACCACAAACTGCATATATACTCTTTGCTCAAGCTAAAAGAAACTGCAAACGTTCAAATACAAATCATGAATTCAATGGAATAAGCAATTCTTTCTTTGATAATGAACCTGGTTTAACAATTGTTAATTCAGTAGTCAAGACAACGCGTGATAGAAAATTTCCCATTTTAATTATAAACAATACGCACAAAACAATAAGGCTTAGACGACACTGTGCCATAGGGCGAATAAAATCGGTAAATGATAATGAAATATGCTCAGTACAAGAAATTATCAAAAATAATCAGCCGGAAGCAGGTTTATCTAAAGATGAGATCTTATCAGATTTACGTGTAGATGAAGATAAAAAAAAAATATTCTCCCGGTACTCTTAAAACACAGAACTCTCTTCGCAAGAAATAATTTAGAATTAACACAAACTTCAGCGATAGAATTTACCATAGATACAGGGGATCATCCGCCCATTTAATTGAAACCGTATCGAACACCATTAAACAATAATGTATTCATAGATAAAGCCATCGACGAAATGCTAGCCGCAAACATAATAAGTCCATCGAGAAGTCCGTGGAGCTTCCCTATTGTTTTAGTACATAAGAAGAAAAATAACCATGATTCAAATAAAGATAATAAAGAAGAAAAAAGGTTTTGCGTTGATTTTGGAGAATGAAACAAAATTACAAAACCAATTGCCTATCCATTACCACTAATAGATGATATATTGGCGTTATTAGGTAAAAGTAAATATTTCACCAGTTTAGATTTGATATCGGGGTATTGGCAAAAACCTATAAAAGAAGAGGACAGAGAAAAAAACGGCTTTTGCTTCGGGATTCAGGGGTCTATTTCAATTTAACGTTATGCCCTTTGATGCCTCCTCCGCCGGTGCTATATTTCAAGAATTGGCTAATAAAGTACTCAAAGGTTGTGAGGGCTTCGCTGTGGCGTATCTAGACGATATTCTAATATTCTCACCTGACTTGCAATCTCACTTAGCGCACGTAAATACAGTACTACAGAGTCTCAGTAAACATAACCTAAAGCTTAAACTATCAAAATGTCAATTCTTACAAAGACACACTAGATACCTAGGCTTCATCATAGATCAAAACGGTATAAGGCCGGATCCGTTAAAAGTGGAAGCGATCCGACAATTCCCTAGGCCAAAGTGCGTGCGCGATGTACAATCTATCTTAGGTGCAGCAGTATTTTATAGGAGATTTCGTCCATCGTATTCAGAAGTAGTCGAGCCTCTCATTAATCTCACGAGAAAGAATGTCACATTTACATGGTCAAAACAATGTGAAGATAGTTCCATACAATTAAAAGACTCATTTACGCAAATCCCTTATCTTTCATACCCTGATCCAAAAAAGGTTATATGTCATGAGTAAATTAACAACTCCTTATTTCTTTACAATATCTCATCATACGAAATCAATATCTATCTATTTAAATATTAACCTGAATTCTTTGCAAACAGTTACTACAGTTCAGCTAACAACCTAACCAGTTTTATCACTAAGCCTATTTACACGCATGATTGGTTCGCGGCGTTGGTCAAGTGGAAAGCGCAAGTAACCGCGCATTTGCCACTTGACCGCCAGAACATAAACACCTTATATATCTTTGATATATTGTTCTGCGTCATTATTACAGGTTAGTGATAAATCAATTTATAAACTTTAAACTTTGCATTGTTATAATCTCTGTTCTAATTAAATGCAACGTAAGGTATTGATTGTATTTATTGTATTTATTGTATTTATTGTATGTATTGTATGTATTGTATGTATTGTATTGACTGTATTTATTGTATTCATTGGATTACAATATTGCCATGTTTTTGCAAACGCTATTACTGTTATTGTTGTATAATAATGTAGATTAATGTAGGCATTTGCTACTTGACCGCCAGAACATAAACAACTTATATATCTTTGATATATTGTTCTGCGTCATTATAACAGCCCTTCACACGAACCCTTTATACAAATTTGCCGAGAGCTACGTCGACATATATACGGTATACTGATGCATCTGATAAATGCATAGGAGCCTGTTTGACTCAAAAATGCGAAAGTAACGAAACTGGGGATTATGTGGGCGAAAATCCGATATTTTTCATATCGCACAGATTAAGCCCCACACAATGAAAATATAGTACCATTGAAAAAGAATGTTACAGCATATTTTACAGTCTAAGTAAATTACACCATTATTTACACAATGTTGAATTTGTTATCAGATCACAAGCCACTCAAGTATTTGCTCGAAAGTCCGATGCAAAACAAGAAAATACAATTATGGGCCTTAAGTATTGCGGGTTACAACTGCAAAATTGAATATATATCGGAAAAAAAACATATTATTGCCGACTTTCTAAGCCGACCTCCAAAAACCAAAATAAAGAATAATCAATGCGATCAAACAGAACTAGAATTAAATATTAACGATAAACATTTTACGATTAATTCGCAAATAAATAAACAAGATCAAACACGCGAAATTAATGTTATCGACTCCGCAAACATTGGCCACAAGCAAATAATTGATAATATTATTACCCCGCAGCCACTCCCAGCCGACGACACAGCGTTGAACGATAACATATCAGGGCTTAATATGCAAATAGAACAAGAAAATGACCCTCATATATCTGAGATTAAAGCGAGATTAAGATTAGGGAAACAGAACAAGAGTGAAGATGATAGATATATTACGGTTGATGGAATACTGTACTACATATTAAACGTAGATGAGGAACCTACTCTCAGATTTTTGGACCTAAACACCTGACTGGTTCAGTTGTCCAGCAATATCCTGATGAAAACGGGCATCCTGGGTCTCAAAGGCTTTTTCAGACACTAAAAGAGAAATATTACTGGCCTAAAATATTCAAAGAATTGAATGCATTATATGTCAAAGTAGAAACTTAAAAGCCATTAAAGATCCCATATCGTCGGATACCTCAATACCGCCGTTTCCGTTTTCAGTTGTTTCCATAGATATATGCGGGCCATATCCGAAAACGCTTTCCGGAAATAGATATATAATATGTTTCGTAGATCAATACTCAGGATACATAGAAGCATTCCCATCACCAGATAAATCATCTGATAGCGTAATACACCTGTTAATGAACGAGATTTATTGCCGTCATAGTTGTCCTATAAGAATTATAACTGATAACGGTAAAGAATTCACTAGCACGGCATTCACTGAAACATTAAAATCAATGAACATTGACCACGTAAAGACGACAATATATCATCCCGCGGCTAATGGCATGAACGAGCGTTCACATGGGACTATGAACAATATACTATCAAAACGGGTTCAAGAAAATGTACAACAATGGGACTTACATTTAAACATGTCTTTAGCGGCAATGAGATTAAGGACATCCGAAACTTCGAAACACACACCGTTCTTCTTACTTTTTAATAGAGACCCTATTCTTCCAATAGACAACTTGTTAAAGCCTAGACGTAAATATCACGGTGAAGATTATCATTAAATAATATTAGAAAAACAACACAAATCATTTAAAAAGGTATGTGCCCAAATTCAAAAATCGAAACGCAGACAAGCTGATTATGCGAATTAAAATACGAAATATATTAAATTCCAAATAAATGACCCCGTTTACTACAAAAACTTTCAACGAACAAACAAATTAGACAGTAAATGGAGACCATATTTTCGTATAATAGAACAAAGATTCCCGTTAACATACGTAATAAAGAACCAATTAGACAACTCAACAATTAAAGTTCATGCAGACCAGATTAGACACGCTAATATCGATCAATGGCCAGTGATAAATTAACCATTAGCGCGCTCGATTAGAAAAGTAAATTTAGCCTTTGCAGAAGACACATTATCTTCTGATAACGATTCAAATACGTCAGTACATGGGTTACCTGTTATTACTCAACGGACCCGACAGATTAGAGATATGCGGATGACGAAGATAATATTCCGCTTTCCGAATTGCAAAAACATTTGAGAAACAAACAATTCGCGGATATACAGTCAAGCTCCAGTGAATCAGATACGATGCATTACGATAACAGTAATTCATAATACTCACCTGTACGTAGGTTTGAAAATGATTCTTCAGATGATCAGATGCAAATTGACGCGGTAGGGTTAAGACACAAAAAACGAAAATTGACCAAAAAGACTTCACGTTCAAATAACGCCATGAAGAAAGCAATTTTCACGTGCCTTCAGACAATGACTGAACACATGTGAATGGACTACAAAATAAAGCGAAATAAATGTCGAGACTTAAAGACCCCCAGATTTTTGTATATAGAGAAATATGTTTTGAATGTTTTACATATGTAAAAAGAGGATTATAGAGGACGCTATCGTCCGAGCCTGATGATGTATCGTCATAAGCATTGATTTCCAGGTTTAGAATTTAGAATAAAATGAAAATGTCATATTCTAGTATACGCAAAATACCAATTACCCGTGCTCAATAGCGAATAGCTTGAAACGTAGCTGTATGTTGCGGGTATTTAGGAATTAACATAACAGACGTCATTTCGGATGGGATATATAATGAAGTTTGAATAATTGATTATGGAAATATGGTTTCATTTCCCCAATGTAGATTAATTATCGGGAACACGTGTTGATTTGTATTAGTCCTTGATTAACAATTTGGCTCGTATTACTTCAAACCAATACATAACGAGTCCCATTTCAGATATGGTATATAATGAAATTTAAATAATTGATTATATAAGTGTCATTCCAATTTCCCAAGGTACATAACAGATAAAAGTTCAGATTGAATGTGTATCGAATGTGTATCGGGGTTTACATAATTGATTATCGAAGTGTTAGGTTTCATATTACCAATGAGGTTTGTCCATAGATAACATCTGGTTATATGATCAAATATGCTTAATTAAATGAGGTTTCCTTTTCCCAAAGTGATAATTGTGTATTGCACCTCGATCAGGTACAAACATGAAGAGAAAGGTCTCACCTGTCGTCCAAACGACGCAAAATACCTGTATCGTATATCGATCTAATCATATTGACCGACGCTTTAGTATGTTTGCACATAAGACATTATACAAATATACGTGAATCAGACCAGCTTATGATAACGCACTTGACAACGACATTAACTAACGCTAGCTTATGCCCTACAGCGCTCAAGTAAACACCATTTTAGGCGTAGATAACATTTTAATACAGTTTTTAAATATCCTTAAAAGCAAAGCACTGTACCTTTTATTAGTATAATGTGAAAGATACAACACTATGGCTATGATTTATTAAATTTTTGATACTGATCATAAATATAGTTTGTTTTTTTCGTTTCTTTATAAGAATGACTACATTAAGACAAGGGATTTTGTTTTTAAATTTTTGTTCTTTAAGTAAATAAAACATAATAAAGCACAATGCATTTTATTGAATAGACAAATGCGTATAGATTAAATAAAACATAATAAATTTGTGTCATGAGAATAGCGTTTCTTTAGCACATTCATTTTATTTGGGTATATTATCACAGGTGTGATAAGTAATCTGAGTGCTAATATAACAAATTCCATTTACTATAAATATGTAAATAGAAGGCCCGTTTATCATTTCATGTAATTAACCCTATAAGATTTGCCAATGCGATACAAGTTAAGGAGAAAAAACAGCGCTCCTGACATCGTTGGCGTGGTTTGCCTGCAGCAACATGCGTTCATAACGCATTTGAGATCGTGATCAGATCTTAACGCCCCGACAAAGAAGAAGAATATGTCATCGTCATACAGATATCTTCGACGACGATGTATCCGTCGAGGATAAGATGACGCAACAGACGACTTCAATTAGGATACAACATTGTCGACATTGATCCAAATTGTGAACCAGCATCAGTACCATACAACGAGTGGACTGTTAATGGACATTTCACGCGTCGTCGAAAATGATTTTTAAAGATACGATAATATGAATGGACTTGATGATGAAAAATCGCGCGTACTTTGTACATATATTAGGTGAAATTTTTATCGTCTATGAACTTATATATATGTGTGTTACCTTAATTACGTGTACAGAAAAAATTATTACAATACTACAGTCATGAACGCAGACATTCTTCAGAACTCTATATAATAAACGTTTGAAGTATTCTAAATCGTGCGACAACCGAGGACCAACAGCTTCTCTGACCGACAATCATCGTCTTCATTCGGAAGCCGCCGTCTTCCATCGACTGCGTGTTACCATCTACAACCAGATGTAACATACTCTCCAACCGGACGTCTCATCCATTCACCCAGACGCCACATCGCCTCCAGCAAAGATGTCAAAAATGGACACTATTCGTATTGGATTTCCCAAATCATTGACGCATTCCACTTCATTGTGATTGACATTGACTATTTAAATATTCCGACATTTTATTATTTCAGCAGAAACATTTGTTAAAAATTTCATTAATAATTTGCAGATTTTCATCATATATATGTTTTAGACACTGATGTTTTCATGTTTACGTGTTTTGATTTTTTTCATCGTATGTGTTTATATGTTTTCGTTTCCTTCCATACTTAAATTCTTAAAGATTTTTCTGTATCCTAAAATACATAAAAATCAAATTGAGAGGATAGGTTGTGTCACATTATGGTTAGAAATTGAAGGTTGAATATGTGGGTTTACCTCATGTAAGAAATATTGAAAATTTTATCAAAAAGGCCAGTAAACATGACAGTCACAAAGTGCACATATGTTCAAATAAGCTTGTCGATGAGGGAGAGATTAAAGAATAGTATAGTTGACACAAGGCCGGGTATGTTTGTATTGGTCAGGCAAGTGTTTATTCAGTTAAATCTCTCATCAAAAGGTTGGATAAAGCTTGTAAATATTTGGGTGGTTTGTTTATCCCGTTCCAAGGGCTTCATTGATTCAGTATCTTAAGTAATCTATCCAACCAGAAATAAGCACGCATGGAACACTGACCAATGGGATTCTTAGTAATCTAGCCAACCAGCTTATTTAAAACACTGACCAATGGGATTCATAACTGAGTTTCACGGGGCAAATGTTAGAGAGAACTAGTTCAGTTAGCATTTAGAACTGGTGGTGAACGGATCGAGAAAGATACAATCATGTAGCTATCAGACTGTATTTGTATAGCTGAAAATATTAGTTATGTTAGACATTATATTGGACTAGAAACTGATATATGTGTTGTTGAATATTTTATCCTACAGTATGCAGAGAAACCAACATTAATAGAGAGGGACGGACTTGTCCCATGCGCGACACGAGAAAATGGTAGTTAATGCAAATCTCGTCATCTTGGCAATACGCGCATGGCGTGATATCGAATGATAGGCTACACACCAGTAATTAAAGGGTACTGAACATTGTTATAACTATGTGTCGTCCATGAACTATGAACGATTACGTGACACAGTCTAGGATGTTAAAAATGTACAGGATTTGACATGTGTTAAAGAAATATCTACAGTGGTTTGATTTTCCCCAGTCGACAATGCATTTCATTATTAGGAAAAGGAATTCGGCGAGGTCACAGAATTATGGGTCGTCAAAAGCAAGAATTTTCAGAGTAAAACTTCATGAATGGGAATTCTGGAGTAGGATTTTCTTGCTGCTACAGCTTCAGATGGTGAAGCTGTGGGACTGTATGCATTTTGTATATCGTGGATTATTCAGAATAAGGAAATACCGTCGCTACCGGATAACCCGACTGCGCTTCCTTAAACATTCTGACCACCCAAATGCAGATCGCAGTTCGGCGTTGAGTGACAGCAACTAGGGAATGCTTAATATAGACGGAAACCATAGGATAGGTGAAGTGTCATATGCCGTAGGAAGTCTTGCAAAATTAAGCAGAGTTTACTGTTCACTGGAGAGAACAACCAAACTCCAACAGCAGGTTCCAGTTATTGGCGTTGTTGTGAAGTGGCATAAATCTGACAGTCAAACACCTCCAAGAGACACTGTTTCTGATTGTCAACCTTGCAATGGTCACATACAGTTCTATGACAAGTTTGCGTACAGAAAAAGGCCAACACACCGAAAACACCTATGGGACGAAACAGTCAACAACCACAACCACAGGAGAAGAGGACAGAGATCAACACAATACCGTAAATGGCCATTAAGCTGATAAAGTGATCAACTAAAGGTTGTTGTTTTCTTTTGCTGCAGTTCAACTTTGAACTTGCAGATCAGAATTGAAACCTGTCAATGCGTTTCATCTCAGTGGACAGGAATCTGGATAATTCTTCATGTGTTTGTCTCCACTGTAAAAATGGAATATATAGGATGCGTGTTTTTCTAGTTTTAATGTGTGTGTTTGATTCCAAACCGATGACTTCCGGTATATATGCTGTGTTAATTTGTTGAAATGAGATAGTGTATTTGGAGTGTTGGAAGAATTCCGTGGATTTTACCATTATGCGCATATGTTATTTCATTATTTTTCAGAATCAAACAATTGCGCTATATTCTTATAGAATGGTTTATAATATAACCATATGTTTATTTAATATGTAAGGCGCACAGGACAATTAAGCAGGACGACTGCTACTTATATTTTTATGAACTTTACAAATTTGTTGTGCCTAAATTTAACATTCGTTAATGTTAATTTAAAGTAATAAGTGTAAGGCACTTAACGCGGATGTATATTCGGACTTTTCTGTGATAATGATATGTGTGATTGTGTGAATTCGTGCAACTAAATATTAAGACTTTCAAGTAATAAGTTGGACAATGAAAGAAGAGTTTGTGGATGTGCTTATTAAACAGTGTGTTTACTTTGCATATGACCAAGAATGTATTTTCATGTTTTCATATAATCAAACTGTTACAATGTTTTAAATATAATGCATGACGTTGGAGATCAAGTTTTCGAAGAATATTATTTCTTTGAATGTGTTTCTTGATGATTAAAAGAACAGTACTTTTAACAATTCATTATATTGATGAATAAATCTGTGTATTTTGTATTGAGAAGTTATATGAAATACAAGTCAATGTATATGACTGTTTCTTGTCATGTTAGGTAGTAAATTACAAGTAATATTCCTTGTTTTGAAGAAGGTTTCTAATCTGAGAATTAATAATACATATGCCATGTAGTTTATTTGTGATTGCGGATTGTGTAGTAATATTATATTCAATACATGTTAAGTGTTTGGATATAAACGTTTAACATGTTGTGAGTGTGAATCTGGCTATTTAGTCATTTATACAACTATTTGGCTTAATTGAGGACAATCAAGAAGCTAAGATGAGGGAAGTGTTGTAATTTTTAATATATAAACTCAATTTAGACTGCTTTGTTTGATGCCATCTGGGCATGGTGGACATTTGTTATCAGAAAAGGATACCATGTGGTCATCATATCATAATAAAGACTAGTCTGGTCTGCTTGTCAGAGATTTTAACAGTTGCAATTATAAATATCAATTAAATGTTAGGTCCTATAAGTGTCTTTCCACACATACAAATATGAGAGGTGGAACAGATTTGTATAAAAAGCCAGGTGCAGTGAGAAGCTGGGAGAGAGTAGAATTGAATGTAGAGATGTAAAAATACAATTAGTATGGAGAGAGTTGGTGGCAGTTTGAGAGAGAATGAACTTACCTAGATTGTGAAGACAGTTTACTAATAAACATTACTGGTGTATATATTTATTATCGTAGTGTGTAAATAAAATGTAGAGTACATATACTGTGTTGAGAACTTATGAACTTACCCCCTGAAAATTGTTACACTTGGAAGGGCAATTCAATGCAATCTAACTATAAACGGTCGAATCACTTGGCTCAGATTTCATCATGAACTCGAAGGTGTATATACACGTTTACCTCAGAGAATTGTTGTCGGAGGTAAAAAGCCGTACACGATAATTAGTGTTTAAGTATACAATTAAGCAAATGTTACTTTACCAGTTTAAAACAAATTAAACAAATGACGTATAGGAGAGCATCGTCTCTCATACTATTCTGTTTTCAGGGATTTGATTTAAATGTAAATTCCCTTTACATGTATGGCAACTGTTTTAAGTGTTCTCCCGCTTTTATACAAAATCTGTAAATCGACGTGATTACTTGTCTATGTAAAGCTTTCAAAGTTTGAATAGTTGTTCTGCTTTGTTGAATTTCACTATACAGCTTTCTCATATGTTGTCCTACTATACGCTGTTTTTTGAAAACAAAAATATACGTACGACATGCACACTCTTTGTTTTAGCAAAATCATATAAAGAAAAAGATTCTGTGTATGGCAATGCCCATTTAAATGTATCATAGAAGAAATATTGATACGCACTGGTTTCGTTATTTATATGTAATAAAATGCGAATTATCAAGATGATCAAAATAAATAGGTAAACAGATGCGTACAGGTTTATTAGTAGATGTACGTTATAAATCGATTAATAATTTACTTTATATTTTAAGCAAAGTCAATAACAAATACGGTAATCTACATCACTCGCGCCGTTGCTTGTAAACATGTAACGGCCGTTGTTCGCGGTATCAGAGTGATTAGATATAAATGTTGTGTTTGTGAGTGTTGCTTGCAATTAAGAGACTTACTAGTGATGCAGTAATCGATCTTGTAAAGTAAACATAAATTCATCATTTTTTAGGTACAACCACATCCATTTATAATATCTGCCCAAATCTGGATAATTTTAAGAATGTATGCTTAGACATTTCTATAGTCCCTAAGCATAGAAGTTCATGCAATTAAACTTAAAAAGTATTAATGTGAATAACCGTCTATCTTTCGTTTAACCAATTATCAGCAAACAATTTGCTTTTTAGATACAATCATGGAATATTTAAACATTCGTTAAATTACAAGGACGAAAACATCTCAACGTTTGCGAGTCTGTCGGAGAAGACAAACCAGGTGTCGGACAAAAAATGTAAAATAATCATCAGCAGCTTTGAGTCGAAACAGACTAAGTGTTTGTGAAGATGAAAAAAAAAGAGATGAACGAACTCAAATACGTGCTTTTATTCATAAAGTTCAAAACTCGGAAGCGCGAAGCCATACCAGAACAAGCCCACAACTCACCACGTGCGAAATTCGCTTTGAGACAATGCCTGTAGTAACGAGAGTTCCGAGGATGTTATGGAGTACACTGAATACAAATATAGCACGAAAAGAGCACGATCGAGCTTCATAACGAAAGAAGAACGCTTGAGGCTTGCGCACAGAAAACCTGAACCGTCCATTCTCTTGTCGACATTGCGATGTCGTGTTCAACAGACATAGTCGCGACGTATCCAGAAGCTTCAAAAGAATTAGACATTGCTACCCCCTTGCGTTCTTTGATACACGACGTTATTGACAGAGCTTCGAAGGCCTCGTCTGACAGTTCAGCTCGCAACAAACGCGTCGCGCTAGTAATTGAAAACTGGACATAACAGTCGTTCTTGTTAAGTCAAAGTTGCATTTACATGGCAAGATGCAGTTGACGATTTAACGAACGGTTAACTTATAGCAACATGTGCTGTCTTGTAGAAAATTGCTTACGTTGTTACAGCTTCTTTGATAAAGTGGGCAGAAACATTAGGTAAAAATACGTAGTTGTTACGTTTTCCTCATCATTTCCTCACTAGTATGTACATTGATGACATACTTAATTTAGATAACCCATACTTTGAACAATATATTAACAAAATCTACCCTAATGAACTGGTCTTACATAGATCGTGTCCATCCAATACAGATGCTGCGTATATAGACTTACATCTAACTAAGACAAGTTTCTATGACAAACGTGACGACTTTATTTTTGAAATTGTGAATTTTCCGTTCCTAGATGGGTTACATCCCTTTAGGTCAATCCTATGGTATTTACACTTCGCAGTTGGTACGTGACGCCAGAGCGTCATAACCTACGGCGTAAACTTTTTATCCGCTAAATTTCACTCTATTCATAACGTTACTCTCCATTCCTAGACCGTGGTACTTTTAACTAGCGTTTTGACGCGTCGCGAATAATTTCGGTTGGCCAATCAAAATAACGTTTACATTTTCAATACTCTCTGCTGTGGAGGTAGAAAAGCTGACGTCTACATCAAAAATGGCTACCAACATACAGGCCGACAAGAAATGTGCCGTTTGTTTTACTTCATTTAAACCAAAATATTACCGCAGTTTGGAATCTGTTACTAGCGTGTATCAATATAGTTTCGTTTATAATGAATAAAAAATCAAAAATCAAAGAGCAGTACGTGGTCTATTTATATAGGTCGTCCTTCGTTGTCGAAGATGACCATGAGTTCAACTGCTAGTGTTACTGTGGTTGGTGTTGTGGGTGCGAAGGTGACCTATTAATCCAATCCTGGCATGGATCGCCCTTTCACATATCGGACCTGATGGTCCAGATGGGGGTGCATCAGATGCTTCCCTCTCCTTCCGCCGTGCTCTCTTTTGCTCGGCAAGGCAGACACGTTGCTGCTCAGGTTTTTTTTTGCTTCGACCTTTAGACTCGATCTCCAAGCACTACGATTCTGGGCGAGCTCCTCCCATAAGTCGGGTTCAATGCCAAACAGCTTGGTGGATGCTTTCAGCGAGTCTGTGAACCGCTTCTTTTGATCACCTCTGGAGCGTGAGCCATTTACTAGTTCACCATAGAACAGCTGTTTCGGGATGCATGTGTCGTCCATCCTACCAACGTGACCAGCCCAGCGGCCTTGTTGGCCCAAGTTGGCCTTGCCGTAGTAAGGTGTCGATACCGTACATGTTTGCACGGCTCAGGACCTCAGTATCCGAGATCTTGTCTTGCCATCTGATGCCTAGTATCTTTCGGAGGCATACTGCATGAAAGTGGTTAAGCTTCTTGGTGTGTCTCTGGTACATCGTCCAGGTCTCGCTGGCATAAAATAGTGTTGTAAGTACAACTGCTCTGTACACAGTGAGCTTTGTGGCTTTTGTGATACCTCGGCGGTTCCATACAGTTTTATTTAGGCGACCAAAGGCAGAGCTTGCTTTAGATATGCGGGAGTTGACCTCGTCATCAATATGGACGTTTCTGGATAGAGTGCTACCAAGATATGTGAACTTCTCCACAGGATTCAGACGCTGAGACTTGATGGAGATGTTTGGCTCTATGTAAGGCCTTTTTGGTGCCGGTTGGAACATGACCTCAGTCTTTTTAGTGCTAATTGTCAAGCCAAAGCAGTCACAGGCATCTGATAATCTGTTCAGGCTCTGTTGCATGTCAGCCTCTGTTGAAGCATTAAGGGCACAATCATCTGCAAAGAGAAGGTTTCTTGGTCTTTTGAAATGGACCTTTGTCTTGGCTTTCAAACGCTACAGGTTGAAGACTCCCCCATCTGTGCGGTACCTGATATCGATGCCTGGGTCACTTTCAGAGGAGGCATCTGCGAGCATAGCAGTGAACATCATGCTGAAGAGTGTCGGGGCTAAAACGCATCCTTGCTTGACACAATTTGAAATCTCCAAGTGTGAAGATTGATTACCATCATCGAGAACGTGTGCCTGCACACCGTCATGGAATTGGCGTACCATCGTGATGAATGGTGGTCTATTTATAGACAAATTGAATCGAATAATTGTTGGTAACTAGTGAAAATGGCCACAGGTTAAAACGTCCCCTAGTTAAAACGGCCCCACTTTGGTTAAAACGGCACATACGTCAGATTTAAAGATGGTCAAAACGTCCCCGATGTATAACAAAGAACTCTGTACAATATTTAATTCATTTGATCTACATAAGATGATTAATACAATACATGTAAAATAATCAAACTCCGACTTTTCAAAAAAATGTCATCGTCGGTGCAAGCGTCATTCTGTATGGAAGATGTCAGCATCTGAACCTGCTTCTTTTTCATACCAACCACACGTATCGGTTCCTACAGTGCACTACTGCAGGGGCGAGTAATATAGCCTTAAAATATACCAATATGTCTTAGTAATGGGTTTCAAATGCATACTTTTTACTGTATTTAGTCCACGTCTGTCCAATGTAAGTCCAATGATGTACTTAAGATAGACAATAAATATAAAATCAAATAAATAACCTAGTCTTCACCTGTATATATTGGTCCAATTTTTCCTTTCACTGGGGTTAACAGGAAATCTCAATAGGCTGCAAGAATTTTCACCTCCCGTACGATGATTGCACCCGATCGCATAACAATACACCATCCTTATATTTTCCTACTATGTCTAAGGAAGCGTTGTCCCCGGAAGTAGAAATCTGAAAACGAAAGTAAACAACACTTACACACCCTATTACATTTTGTATTATTTTCTTTTGAGGGAGGATATGAAAGTATCTTCTAGAAACTTGAAGTGATATCTTTATAAATAAACAGTTTAATTGGTACAGTGGTAATTAGATCTTGCAGCCCCCTTTCATGACTAGGGCTGTTGAGTGTTCATTAAGTATTTTCAGATATTCAGATTTCATATGCAATTTCGTTCATTTATAAGTACAATTTCAGATGTTTGTTGGTAAGGTGCACCCCAAGGTAAAGAAATTTTGGTGATAATAGTTTGTTAAGTGTTAATTGGTGCTTTAATATGCAGGTTTAGCAAGTTGTGCATGTTCATAAATTGACAGATTAAACTTTGTGAATACTGCTGCACTTCTTTGTAAAGTTGATACTTTATAAATTACTACTGTCTTTCACATGTAAGATGTGCATGCTTATTAAATTGTAATGTAATTATTAATGTAGTGTTTATTGAGATAAACTAAAGAAACCCATATGGGTATACATGGCTTTGATTCCTTCTTTAGCAAGGGAATTATATAGGCCCCTTTCCCCAAGAGAAAGGCCCCTTCCCCTAAGAAAATGTCTTTGACAATGATTCAATTCCCCAAAATGTAAAGCCTATTTTAGGAATTTTCTTCTCTTTTTCAGTTTTGTCAATATTCCCCCCCCCCATTTCGGAAGGCCAGGCCCTTTTCCCAAATCAAGGAAAAACAATGGCATAATATTGGAAACTAAAGAAACTAATAGACCACAAACAAGCACCATTTGGTTTATATTGTTATTTGTTGTGAAACCACTGTTTTATTAATATGCATAATCAGCGTTCATATGCATCTAATCAATATCAATAATAATATAGAAACAAAAACATAAATATAATCCTCTATTTATACATACAATTAGTATTGATTATGCAAAAATGAATATAAAATGATTTGTTTTTAAAGTTCCTTCAGTGAAAAAGCTTTCCACAGTTTGTGTATGTCAATGCAGTTGAAATATTAAACTTGCTGCATAACAACACCTTTGTAGTTCGATGGAGTTCATGTACTTATTACACAGCTTCGCACCTAAAAACTGGTACAAATCTTTCAACGAATATTTTCCAAGTCTGAAAAACAACAGAGGACTAACAAATTTTAACTGAAATGCTTTTACTTTCCTTGTAACAGAAGAATAACACATTTTAACCGAAGTGCTTTTTCTTTCTTTGTCTTTTATTTATACAAAAAGTGTGTACAAATAATAAAGCAAACATATGAATCATAATATTAAAAAAGACAAATGAATAGGAAGAAAATCTTATATTTAAACAAAATATTTGTTAAAACCTATAATCGATAAATTTCAACCGGGTGGTTTATTTAATTCAGTTAAAAATAAATAAATTGAACAAAACACAATTAATTCACTATTCCATCATGTAAAAATGGGTTCATTTGATATATATCAGTAGACATTAAAACATATGTTCTAGTAACTAGCAATGTGTTCAGCTTAACTGCCGGATGTTATTTCAGTATACACTTGCCTTGGATATTTATCACTTTCATGCACACACAGTCTTGGTGAACAGGACCATCATTATAACGCTAATCCGCCATGACAGTTAGGCTTATTTGAAGGATACCAAAATTGAATCTGAAACATTACATTTTTGTGTCAATAGTTGTCCTGAAATTTAAAAAAATAAACAAATTGAATCTGCTACATAAAACTGTGTTATTTCACCCTTCCCACCAATTAAGTTGAAATCAGCTGAAAACCCATATAAAGACAATAACGTGAGTGCATATACACCGAATTTAATATAATTTCGGTAAAATATCCCACAGTTTCTGATACAAATACATTTTTGATACATACTTATTCACCGAAATTGGATTATTTCGTTAATGCACGCGAATAATCAATGTTTACCCGAAACCGGTAGTAATCAGTTTGTTACCCAGACATTTTATTCGGGATTACAATTTCGTGCGACTTAATGTCACAATAGTTCCCGGCATGTAAGCGAAGCATTGGTTCCTGGTTAAGACAAAAAATCATTGTGTCGCTTCCACCGCATATAGATTATCGACTTTACAACTGTACAAATGTAAACTTGTAACATCGCAAGATGTAAAGATACGCGTTGATCTAGACTAGTTTACATGCTCACAGTGCAAATTGGCAGTTCGTTTAAGTAACTGTTGCAAATTTGTATACTTTAGCATTGACATTTGTAAAGAAGCGCTAGAGTTGTGACAAAGTTTTATGCATTGTGTATGCGATTTAAAAATAAAAGTTAATGTATATTATACATTTTGAACATTTGAGAATTTATTCATTGAACAGTTTTAATTGGACAATCACAAGATGGACATTTGAGATGTCTCCATCTTAAAAATTAACATTGTTGAACATTGAAACATAAAATATCAAACCTCGTTTATTTGAACGGATATTATTTGACGTGTAGATCTAAGTATAATCTTAAATTGTAACATGGAACATATCAGTTTAATTTTCAACATGTGCAACATTTCTGGTGATAAATAATATTGGCGGTCTTTCCCTTCCATATGGAAACAATGTTATTTAGACAGTTTAAGTATTAAATGTATCCCTGCCTTATCCGCCAAGTGGTATCTCTCAAAATCGGACGATATAGCCGTTACATGGCAAAAAGGCGTATACATGCATATTCTTTATCTTGATCTCCTGATCAAGTTTTTAATCACGCACGACCCAGTTTTTAAGCGAGATAAACTTTGTGTAAATGCTTCTTCCATATGTGACACGGAGTGTTTTAATACAGTAAATATCGAGTACAAACAACGGAAAAAAGTGCTCATAAAAGCTCACGTACAGCACTTATAAAAATGCATAAAAATGCTTTAATTAAAAACTGACCAAATGCATCAACTCAATTTTCGTATTAAGTAAATGCAACGGCGAAGCAAAATTACATTTTAGACTTCTGAATACACACACGAAGATCTGAATTATCCCTTAAGTAAAGTCCTTGATTAATCATTAGGTAGAGTGGGCAACTTCCTATGGGCCCCGCGACTTTGATGGGCCTCATTAGACCGTGAGAAAATTATTTTTGCGACATTGATTGTTTTCTTAATTGTTCAATCTAATATCTATAATTTCGCGTGTGAATTACTGTATGAGAATGACATTTTATACCTATACAAAGACTTTTTACATTTTGTAGAATATTTTTAACGAGTGAAATCGACTGGGCACTGGTGTTCTTTTAGGCACTATGCCGACCAGGGGTATGGATAGTGGGCCCAAATTTTTTCACTGCCTTTAGGCAACCACGATGCTCATCCGGCTCTTCTCAAGTGTCACACACATCACACATCCGCACATTGATCTCTCTCTTATTGAGACTCAAACAGCTATGACGATGTTAACCATCTCCCCCATAAGAAACAAAGTGAAAATAACTTTTTCAACCTGCATAAAACCAGAACAGCCTGCGAGTAGCTCGCAGTCGGTTAAGGTTTTATGCTGTTTGCTGCGCATCATATCTTACGGTTGGAAATAAAGCCTTTACAACTTGAATTTAGAAAGATAGGTATTTTATTAAATTCAATTTTCAATGGGTCTACAAATGCGTCAAAATACGTCAAAAAACCTATCTTGGTGGTCAGGAGTTTATATATAATCTGACTACGGAACCTTAATTGGTTTAGGTTAATTTAATATACAATAGACACACAGTCGTGATTATACATGTTCAAAACATAGTAACATTTATTAAGGCATCACATGTGATCAGTATTGAATTATTAAGTTGTTAAATTAACAATCCATACATAAAAAGGTCTATGACAATTGGATTACAGCATTTATAATCGATTAAACAATGTTGAAACGATAATATAAAAAAGAGACGAATCTACAACAGCGAGAGAAGTCAAGTTTTATTAATGAATTATACGCAATTAATCATAAAAAATATGTATACAGGTTTGTTTGACTAAATGCTTTATTTACAAACATAGCTAAGTTTATGATGGTGCTTAATTTATCCAACAGCATTAATTCAATAGAGTTAATTTTGTCTCTTCTTTTCCAGTAATATTTATTTATATGCAATTTCCTAATATAATCATATTTGGAACATAATAATAAACAACTATATTCATCCTCAAGAACATTGATATGTTGAAATGCTTTTTTCGAAAAGGTATTGAGGTTAATGCCATTCGCCTGATTCGATTTCTAAAATTTGAGATGAAGTTGCAATTCTAATTTGCTGCCTGAAACCTATTGCTCTTGAAGATTTATTCAAGGCTGACACCTTATTTCGGATAAAACTTATATTTTGATCTAGACTTTACCAAAGATAAAAAAAATCATCAGCTACACTTTGTTTTAGGCTTTAGCCATTCATTTTGTAAGCCCAACACCTGTAACAGATTACGAAATAGATTTTGCCTAAGAATGTGTATTTGAATTATTTATTAAATTCTCGCACATGTGGCTGTAACTGCAAGTGTGATCTTCTATTGGTAACGTTCACCAAACCGAAGTACGTGAATGGCTCTTCTAGTTATCAAGGATGTTCTTCCAAGTTTCCGATATATATATATATATATATATATATATATATATATATATATATATATTTATAGGATCTGGCACGAGTTGTCATGTCATACCATATTTTATTACACGAGTTCAGGAATTTTGTTAGTAAGCGAGCTAACTAACTTATTTCCTGGACGAGTTTAATAAAAGATGGTTTTAAATGTCAACGAGTGTCAGATCTGTTTTATTACATGGTTTTAAATGAGCAAATTAAATTAATATTTACACAAACATAAAAAATAAATCTCGACTGTTGTTTACAGTTCGTGATGTCCTTTGACGTTGCAACGTCATTTAAGCAAAAATAACAAAATGCGATTGGTCAATCGAACGAAAATAAACAAATAAAAACGCTTAAAAAGTATATTACACATGTGTAAGATAAAAATATTCGTAATGGTTATATTACATGGGAAACATGGTATTGCATGTGATAAAAACTTATTCTGTGTTTGAATTTCTACAGCTGGTTGTTCTTTTTTGCAAAAATTTAACTGGACTCTTTCATTTGCCATTGACTCAGATAATCATCAGATTTCTGGCCCACAATTTAAAATTGGTAAAACAGCTGATCAAACAATCCTCATTTGGAATGCATTGGAATTGTTGGAAAATGTAGTAAATTTATACGAGCAAAGCTTAAAACAGCCGTAGGGTTTTCAAGTGTTCCAAAAGTATTGTCAAAGAATCCCCCTGTAGTTACTACAATTCTTAAGAATGTAAATGATATAATAATTTTAGTAATTTTGAATGCTTTGTATTTGTACAAAAAATTAATATCCCTACTAAGTTCTTCCCCTTTAAAAAACATAACATTTGTTTAATTGTTTTATTTGTGTTAACAAATTATTTCCCTCTATAACAATATTCTTCTAACATTGACAAACCTTTAATTAGTTCTTCATCTGTTTCTACCATAATAAGAATGTCATCTGCATATAGCAATAAAAATACTGTTAGCATACCAATATGAATTCGTTTTAAACCATTTAACATTATTACGTTCTTGTAAGTCATTCAAATAAATAGAAAATAGGAATGTCTAAAATAAATCTTAATGTCTTACATATAAACAGAAGGAAAAATCTTCATTACTTATTGTGTTACCTAATTTATTCTTGATTTCACATTTGTGTACATAGATTTGATGATATGAAGAATTTTTCCTTTAACGCCTTGCTTCAAAAGTTAATTACAAATGATATCCCTCAACAAATAATTGAACGCTTTGGTGTAATCAACAAGCATGGCATACACCTTTTTGTGTTCGATAATAAATATGTGATGACACCTTATTATACAAAAAAATATTATCAACAGTTTTCATATTTTGCCTGAATCTTGCCTTTGCCTCTATGTAGACATGATAGTGTTCAGCGTAATTGTTAAGCCTATTGTAAATGCTCAAAGTGAATACATTCCCCAAATTACTTAATCATATTTTGAACTTCCCAAAACTTCCGTGTTTGCCTCCGGGAGCGGCATGGACATTGCCGGACGTCCCAGGAACTTCACGGACCAACACGGAGGCTTCACGGTTCATATGTCGGATCATCCCGGATATCAACAGTGTTGATCCTGCATCTGTATGAGAATGGGGCTTATTAAGGTATTCACAGTTCACGAACATTTTGTTCTGCACGCATTTAACGCAGTTAAAGTCATTTTGGGATGACTTCCTGTCAGGTAAATCTTAGCCTGTATCGGATAGAGGCTATCATGACTTATGTTCAATTAATACTTACTATAAATATAATAAAAATTTCCATCTTGGTTTCTTTCTTTTTAACATTATTTTTACACATCTTATGTAAACATTCGTCCCGTAGCATGTCTTCGATTGAACAGTTCCTGAAATCTGCACTTATGAAGGTATATAGATTTAGACATGTATTAATGCATTAAGTAACTAGTTATTTTTTCATACGCACATAAATAAGGATTATACGAAGCATGTATAAATTGGTCATATTTCATTTGCTTCTTTAAATTGTGCTCTTAGATCGCTATCGGTTTCACTGGAAGGGACTATCGGTTAACATCCGGTCCCTCTGTCTGTTCATCGGTCTGTCTGACCCTGCGAATATGGATCTTATTAAAATTATCCATGAGCATAAACAAATTATTATCTTAGTATAACACAGTCGGTGTCGATATTTATACATCACACAATACTTTTAAATGTATACAAAATATAAAATAAACTCAAACATTAGCTCATCATTTGTTCCCATCATCATTACAATCGATTGCTGTACATCGGATAGTTAAGGACTCTGAGTCTCATTTCTACGTATACAACATGAAATCACCAGATAAATGTTGCCTCTTGAAACATGTGAACGATTTTCGGAATTCTGTATTGTTTATACTATTATAACAACACGCTCTTTATTTAACATTAAGTGCCATTTATTAAGTGTTTGTAGTATTAATTGTTCATCGTTTTGACATGTATGTACATTGTAGCTTCACGTTCAATCGTTTACACCATTTCGGCCGCACTACCAAATGGCAAAAGCGAACCATAATATAACCCTTAAGCTTTTTTTCAATATACTGAAATTGTGCTTTGCGGTATTCATGTAAAGCACATTTTGTCAAAAGAAGTATATATATATATATATATATATATATATATATATATATATATATATATATATATATATATATATATATATATGTATGCTATGTCTTACATGTGTTTACAAAAAACTGAATAAATAATTTTAACAGATTAAAACGAGTGCGCTTTAATACCTGTTCACAGTCTATGGCTGTTTTAGTAAACGAGTATTAATCAGCAATGATTTACACAACAGCATTGAGATCACATACATTTAAAACAAACATACGGGATAACCTATGCACTATTTACTTTGAAGATCAAAGTTATATTGTCTCGTTGTCATATACAAATTATAAACCTAAACACTGCATACATTTCCGCAAACTTTTATCTGTGATACATTCTGTATACAATATTTAAGAACGGGTCGTTAATATTTTTCATCAAGTCTGCCGCTTGACTTAAGTAATATTTTTTAGGTAGTTGACATTGGGGCGATAATTTATTAAATGGATAAGAAATGTATGCATGCGATTTATAATAAAACAAGTACACAATATATACTAACATTAAAAGACCGCAACTCAGTTATTTAACAATCATAAACTTATTTACTTTTATAATTTATTGAATGAATGTTGCACCCTTTCACTTGTACATTAATTGTGTGTACAAGCTGCTCACATATTTAGAGTTAATTTTGTATTTATGTTGATATTATTAAAACAATAATTTATTTGAATTAGATATAAAACACACATTATTTTGCCAATTGTTTGACGCTGTTGTGGGTTCTATATAAAATTATGCTTCAGAATTGTGGGGTTTTACGAAGTCAGAGAACGCATTCATTTAAAATTGTGCAAGAGTTTGCTTCAGGTGAAAATAAATGCATGTAACGTTGCTCTTTATGGAGAATTAGGAAGATACTCATTGCATATAAACAGGCTGTTAATATTATTAAATATTGGTTTAAAGTTCTGAACAATAGCAATACCATAATGCAAACTGTATACAAACAAGCCTTGGGCGATTGCAACAAAGGTAATATAAACTGGGTCTCAAATGTCAAGAGCATGTTAAACAATCTTGGATTTGGTTATGTATTTGAAATTCCAAACGCTGTACAAGTTAAAAGTTTTATTAATGAGTTAAAATGTAGACTTGTTGACAATTTTAAACAAGTGTGGTACAGTAAAATAAATAATAGTACTGTATTAGACATGTATACAGTTTTTCAAAGCTGCTTGGAATATGAAACATATTGAGATTTACTTCCAAGACTTCTGCAATTATTTTTTCTAAGATTTAGAGTCTCTGCACATCCGCTGAGAATACAAACTGGCAGATACGCCCAAAATAACATACCCCGAAATGAACGTTATTGCTTATGCTGTAATGAAGTTGACTTAGAAGATGAATACCATTTTATATGTATATGCCGCTGTTACACTGATGTAAGGAATACATACATTAGCCGTATATTGTAAATAAACCCATCTGTATATGAATTCCACAAGTTATTAGTTTCATGTGACAAATCAGTTATTTCAAATGTATGTAAATATATGAAGGAATGTCTTGCTATAAGAAATATAATTCTAAATAATGTTGTTAAAAAATCATTACCGCTTTGATTGAATTTACATATTCTTGCAATGATTTGTGTTTATTTATTTTTGTATTCTTAAATGACCATTTATGTTATGTTATGTTTAAAAAAGTTCATAACCGCTTTGATGGAATTTACGTATTCTTGCAATTGATTGTGTTAATTTATATTTGTATTTTTAAATGACCATGTATGTTATGTTATGTAATGTTATGTTGTTATACCTTTTTACGTGACAGAAAATAATGTGTATATTTGTGTATGAAGACGATGTACTTATGTATGAATAAATTGTCTGTCTGTCTGTCTACCTGTCTGCTCTGTTTCTTCACACCATGCGGTCGACCCAAAATTAGTGTTCAGTTAAAAAGAACGATAATGTAGGAATGAACTTGTGTGTAAAACAGACCTGGTTTTTGAACACGGTGTTCGTTGTGTTATGCTTGTGATCATAAAATAAAAGTCCATTGGAATCCTCCTCACTTTCGTCCATTATCCTCCTGTCCATCATTATCAACAACTGTAACAAAAGAAAATCACACACCATCATTACCAACATTCAGAACGACAACTATCACTTCTTTTATCTTCTTCGTCTTCGTCATCAAAATGTTTTGTCATAATCATCTTGCATCATTCTTTTTCTTATTGTCCGTAAATCATATTTAAGGAACCTGTTTTTGTAGAAAATTGATTTATTTGTAAGAAGGAAATTTGATTTCTTTTTAATTATTTTTTTATGTTATTCTCATTTTTTTTTAACTCAGCAAGGTATGATAGGTCTGATTGTAGAGCGCGGGACTGTACTTTGAAGATCGCGAGCTCGATCCTCGATCCGGCCACATCACTTGTTTGAGGCTGCTCATGAAGTCTTTAACTAGGTGAAAACAGTTCTCTATGAATACCGGCCCTGGTTAACCAGTACATCCAAGAAAAGTATGAATTGGTACACTCACCACCTATGTCATGTGTATGACTCATAAACGAGTGTTATTTGCTTAAAATAATGTTATGTTGCAGAGCAGGAAACTACGTGTGTAAGTCTGTGAACGCTTGACCCATGTATGCCTAGTGGACTCTCCCATTTTTCTAAATTAGATCAATTTATTTCCAAAATAAGGGATGTCTAGTATATGTATTGCTATATTTAGAATATTTCTTACAGAAATTCCTTTAAGCATCATGCGGCGTCTCAACTGGGTCGACTCTGTTTGCCAAGGCCTTTTTCTAGACGCTAGGCATAAATGGGTTACATGATAGTGAGTTAATTGCTAATTTAATTTGTCTTCTTATATAGTGTTTTTTTTCAGTACAAACACCCAGAAAAGGCCAAGAAAGATGTCCTTAGTGCAATCAAGAAGTTTGAAACTCTAAGCCCAAAATATGAGGCATTTGGTAAGAGGACATTTCAAATACAGGAATATAAATGTGTTTGGTGTATTAAAAAGCTTTCGCTCAAACTTTCTAATTAAATCTATCTATGAATCATTGAGTATTAAAGATAATACAGAGGTGATTATCGACTTGCGTTTTATGATACATTGATATCTGAAACATGAACAATACTTGTGAAAAATGTGAATAAAGCATTGACAATACTTGAGACCTCTGCCATCATTGATGCAAACAAGTATTGTTTTCGCTCACTTTACACCAGTAAAGTATCCAATACCTCTCCCCTTGCGTGCTTTATAAAATGCGTTGGAGGAAAGAGGAAGCGAACAGTGTAATGGTCTCAGCTATTTTGCAAATTAATACATACTGGTAGCGCACATTTTATGAATAGTTGAGCTATTGCTTTTATCAAATCATATAATTTGTATATTCGTCACAACAATTCTGTCTATGAAAACCTGTCAATTGAAATCATTTGCGTTATGTGTATCTGGTTCTTACAATATACTAAATAATTTATATGCAATGCTATACATTCTAAGGCTAGATTGAAAGGGTGCACAGTTGTTTACCGCTAGTGCGAATGCCCGAAACACTTTTCGCAGTTGTGCGTTTCTTTGCTAAGAATATTATAAACAAAAATTGTCTATCATTTTTATCGAGTCCATCGAAAAAGTGGGGATCTTTGGGCGCAAGCCATTAATACAAAGGAAATATATAGGAT
The DNA here is from genome assembly GCF_020536995.1 of Dreissena polymorpha. NCBI lineage: Eukaryota > Metazoa > Mollusca > Bivalvia > Myida > Dreissenidae > Dreissena > Dreissena polymorpha. The sequence continues at coordinate 43,798,049 of NC_068365.1, forward strand.
AAAAATGTTTTTTTGCTAAAGATGTTTTTACTTAATCATATTAAAGATCGAGACTGGTGTCTGCGTCTTGATTTTTTGCGCTTGACACCGGCTCGAGTTGCTGCCGACTTCGACAGTCGCAGACGGTTTATTAAGTGTAGACACGAGTGAAACTTTTCAGGTACTTGAAAGTTCTTTTGTATTATTACGTATTCCACTATATAGCTGTCGTAGAGCTTCTTTTGCGTTTCTGATTTTAGCAAGCTTTTTTGATAGCGAGCCAAGCACTTTCCAGTAAGTTCGTTTAGGAACCAGTTTCTCGGTTTTTACATTCTTAAGAGTGGTTTACTATTAAATGTAAATAAACCTCTTTTTTCTAACGAGCTGTAGGATTTCCATTAGTCACGTATTATTTGCTTGGCTGGTTTAATGTAATTCTGTATTAAATAAATTGGTGTTTGAGCCTACCTGTCCTCCACTATCCTAAAAAAAACACCTCTCAGTGTCTCTGTTCATACCGTAGTACCACCAAATACCCACATTATTTCTATCCTATTTGGTATATGGTACTATCGCTTTCTAAAATTTAGATTTAGCTCTTTCTACAACACACCCTGGGCCAGCTATTTTCTCGCTATCTTTTTCAAGGCACAATGACAAACTTCTCGGGCTAGTCCAACAAGCCTCTCTGATTGAAGAATTTTTATTTCAGGCCCTGTTGACACATCTCCAAGCACACGGGTCTTTGCTGTAGCTTTAGTCTTGAACAAGACTAACCTCTCCAGATACACACTTACTGCAAACTCCCCCTAAATCGGCCAATAGATTTTTATTTTAAGCAAAAAATTAAACCGTCTGTATCCCTATATACACTTTAACCGTCGTTAACGACATATATACATTAAAACATATTTGTTAACGTGTGTCGGGTCGTTCTGAATATCATTAAACTTAAATAATCAAATCCGATTATTAAGTCACATGCGAACACGTGATAGGTCGCAAGGTATAGCGTCATAAAATGGAATATCATTAATAAAACAGGTGTGAAAGCAAGCAGGTTAGTTTAATATCGTTTCAAATAAATAACTTTGTTATAAAACGGCGTTTTTAACCAATCTTTATTTACGCGGATTAAAAACAAAAGTGGTTATGTTTGCGTTTTATAGGCGACGAATTAAACGCTTTTGCATTCATTTGTACATACTGGTAAAGTTCAGTCGTCTCAATTAAAAAATATAACTTGATTTACAGGAATACATGGTAATGGCCCTCGTTATTTTATTATATTTTACGACCTGTGCGATCGAAAAAGCATTGATTTTCACTAAGAAATGTATGTTATGTTTTAAGAATCGATACCCCAGCGGGAAAAAAACTTTCGCGAAGAAGTGTGCCAATCAAATACAAAGTAGACGAACAATAACGCAGAAAAAAAACAACAGTTGTTTGTTGTACATCACATGATATACGTTTTGTATTTCCTACATTCATCGGACATAGGACATTTTAAAGAAAATGTATAGCTTTTAGGGTCCCATTCCACAAAAATTTTACTATATTTGTTGACATAAGTTGAAGGTTTTACTTTAATTTACATAAAATTGGTATAAGTATGATATTGCACATGATATATTGTATTGTTTTCAGAATGAGTATGAAACTTTATATAATGCCTGTTGTTATTTGCAGTGTTAAATGATTGCTCATCAAGAGAGCTCTTGCAACTTGACGGAACGATCCCTGTCACCTACAAAGGTCAGCGCATATTTTCTATTAACACTTCATGAGTAATTCCTAAATACATTTAGGATATAAGTGGATACAATGTATATAAATAATACAAATATAAATACACATACAAGTATACTTATATAGCGCAAAAATTACCTGGGTGTTTCTAATTTAAAGGTTTTTATTTTAAGTTTTCCACAATCACCTAATTTGAGATAAAGAGAAGTCGATGTGAAATTGTTAAAACTGTATTGACATTACGGGACTAGAAAGTTTAAGGTTATTGTTAAGTTATTGTGTTGAAATCTGTTGTGATGTTTATATTATTTTGTTACTTAAAAAAATGCACATATATTTTATTTATTATACATACAAATGTGCAAACGAATGAAATACATGATATAATTGAATGTATTTTGTTAATCTTACAATTTGTTCTATCGTATACATCAATGACAGGACCGAACTTAATGCTAGTAATCTTAAATTAAAAGCGGCTAACCGTTAACACACCGATACGCAATACTCTTCATATCAAACAAAATGGCGTCCAATCATTAGCAGAACAAAGCCGATATCGAGATAAAGTGTCGCATCATATCAAAATGACATTTATTTTCTTTACAAGAAGGATAAAATACGAACGAATCGATGTGTTTTCTTTAATTAATTACGATAAAAATAATAAGTTGAAGACAAAGCTTAATACACCGATACGCGGTATCACCAGGATTTATGTAATATAGCAGCGATGAACTGGTGGTGCTTTGAAACATATGCTAATAAGAATTAATTTGTGTTTTGTTACTATTTTTATTCCTTGTTTTAAGTAATAGCAATGATAGTTTGTTTTCAAAGGCGTCGCATGTTAACGTAGAAAATACACAATTTAAAAGTGTTTACTCGTCTAGGATAGCACAATCAAAAGAAAGCTCATTTTGGTTTTCGGTCCGAACTTGGTAATCTGCCTCCATCCCGGATTATTACCGTCCATGAATATTCAAAGGAAATTTAAATTAAGTCTTTTTCGTTTGATAATAAATTTCATTTTTTTTATTTAAGAAAGCCCACAGGCAAAAAAAGAACCGCTTGCTTCAAATGTGTTAACATTTAAAGGAAGGTGTAATTACAATTTCAATAAATTGAATAAATGGAAAACTCGAATTAGCAGATTTTTCTTTGATTCAATGCAATTTTATTCCACCTTTCTGAGGCCTATATCTGAATCAATTACATTAACTAAACGTATTGATACGAGGTCGTTATATAGAGACTGCTATGAGATTTTATTATCCGAATTTGCAACACTTAACTAATGATATAATCTGCGGATGAATTATACTTCTTTGTGTATGATTGGGAATGTTTGATCACAGTATATGCATGATCAATATCCGATCATTTAAACCTGTTAAGTCATATATTTACATATGGCATATAACGTGAATTAAGGATTTGCACACTTAGTAAAATAAAATAGTATCGGATTAACCTATGTGTTCCAGGTAGAGTAGGATACGACGTAATATAAACCGCAACTGCGTCACTGTAAATCTTTTCCTACCAATGTGTGTCTAAACAGGTGGTAACTTCGCTATTATTATGTTTATTAGGGCATCACACGGTTTCACTCATCACCAACAGCACACTGTTTATTTCCATTACGAGCATAACAGCCATACACGATAAATTCTTTATGGTGGTAAATTGCCAAATATATTGTAATTAATTTCCTCTTATTGCAACATACAAGGATAAACAAATATTAATACCATTAGACTCTCAAATATATGATATAGTCTAGTTTTGTCTCATCTGTGGAATTCAATAATAACGATATTTAAAGAGATACGTATGTAATCGTAGCGAATATGGGTTTCTGATTTTGACATTTGTTTTTAATTTACACTTAAGTTTTTCTTGAACGGAGAGACTTTTAATTTGACATAATTTAATTGGAAACTTGCCACGTACAAGACATATTAAACTCCACGCGTCGGTTGCGATCGGAATCTTTGAAATTGTTGATATAAATAAAGTATTGAAAAAATTGTAGCACACGTAGACCTGAATGTGTTAAATATTTTTCATGTTCCTTTAATCATCATCTCAGTTGAGCTAAAGTATCCGAATGCATCTGGTTAAAGTATGCCGATAATCTTAATTATACATATTCGAAATATATGAAGATGAACGACCATAAAGCGATAGCTCTAATATACTCAAAATCCAGTCTCGCGTAAGATTTGTACCAAAAAACTTGAAGTTATTCTATAAAAACAATGAACATATCTAAGCTAACAATTCTGCTGGAAACGCATAAACCACATGACGCACACTACATATGGTGTATAGGACATTTGAAATCTTAAGGTGCCGTGACCAACATCCCAATCTGTATCTGTCTAATGGACACACACCCTTACGACCCACCGATTGTGTTTGTTAAACCCACCTCAACAATGGCAATCAGGTCCGGCAGAAATGTAGGCCAGAGCGGAAAAGTGACCATACCATATCTGCGTGAGCATGAATGGATACATGCGAGAACATTATTACGCATTTATAGCTGTTTCATTAAAAGATAATTTCAAAATTGCTATATCTTGTTCATGTATTACCGGTATATTGCAAACATGCGATAAAATAAGCGGTAATAATTACCAAATATATTTTTAAACTTGGAACTATGAAGGGCATATATGGATAAATGTGTCTTACTGGTATGTAGGTTCCGTATAATATGCTAATTGGCTTCATATGGTTCTTGCATGGTTCCCATATGCGCTGCCAATGCACATTTTGTTAGATGAACATTCTAGAATGTTACTCAAACACAACCAGCTTCGTTCGCTTAACCTTGCCCCTCGATTTTTCAATCAGCAGTTGTATAACTTTAGGAAATGTATAACTATCACTTGATATAACAAAGACTTTAATTCATTAAATAATATTGATGTGTTGAATACAGTCTGTGCTGCACGAAACCACTGACTCATCAGCTGGGAGCCGCCCATCAACAAGTGTTTCATCCTTTAATCCCAGGACACTCTCCGGGCGGTGGAACCGCAGTGCTGATCAGGCACTACGGGTCAGTGGTTAGCTGCCAGCTCTTCTCCTCCCTCTTAATCCATAGCCAACTGGACGCTCTCTCTGCTGCTTGACCTAGTCTCCCAACAGCCCTCTTTCTCTCTCCTCCCCTGATTCCTAGGGCACTTAGCATCCTCCACAGTGATTGTGCGGGAAAGCCTCTGGCGCCAATTTCGATCGGGAACAGCCATGTTTTCCAACCGCGGGAACTGCACTGGTCTAAGAGATCAGTGTATTTGGCTTTCTTCCGCTCATATGCCATGTCGCACCTTGATTCCAATGGGACCGTGAGTTCAATGGTCACCAGCTTCTTGTGTTTGGTGGACCATATCACTATGTCAGGCCTCAGTGTAGTTTGGACAATCTCGGGAAAGACCAACTTCTTCCCTAAGTCGACTTTCATCTCCCATTGGTCTGATTCATCTAAGATCGACGTGTTTCTAGGAGCTTGCTTTGTGGTTGTTTCCCCTGCCTTGACAAAATTGATCTTTGTAGATGCTGTTTTCTTTGCTGTTCTTTTCTTCCTTCTCTCGCGCTCAAGTACATCTGCTAGCTCCCTAAGGACAGCATCATGTCTCCATCTGTAGCGGACCTGTGTCAGCGAAGTCTGACATGATGACAGGATGTGTTCCATGGTGCCTGGCTTGTTACAAAGACTGCAACTTGGGTCTTCCGCTAGACCCCATCTGTGGAGATTGGTTGGGGATGGCAGCAGGTCGTAAACTGACCTTAACAGGAATTTGAGTCTTAGCGGCTCATACTGCCATATGTCTGCCCAGGTAAACTTCCTCTCTGTTGTTGTCCATTTGTTCCAGGCACATTGTCCACCCATTTCAACTGAACGGGCTCTTCTGCTCTCCTCTTCGCTCGCCCTGATTTCCTTCTGCACCATCTGACTCCTCTCCCTTTTATCTGCCGTACTCCATCGCTGTGGTTTTATCATACCAAGCCCTTGTCTGCCCTCCGTAGTAGTTCCGACGATGTCTTTGTGTCTCAGTATACTTTCAGCTTGGGACACCGCCTGGCTTGCCGACCACTTCCTTCCGGTTCTAGTCTCTATGCCTGCCATCCTGATCAGGTCATCAGAAGATTCTTTCAGTGTCACCACCATCCTGGCCTTGGCAACTTTGTACCCCTTAACAACTGATGATATTGGGAGTTGGAGCTGGTTGGTCCTCCCATATAGTCCGATGCTGGTGAAACTTGGTGGGACCCCTAGCCATCTACGGAGGTATCTGTTGATGGTTCTTTCAAAGCCTTCCACAGTAGAAACTGCTATCTCGTACAGCATTAGAGGCCACATGAGTCTTGGTAACAATCTATGTTGGTATAACCATGCCTTGAATTTCCCAGGAAGTGATGTCTGGTCTATCTGCTTCAGACCTTCTTGGAGTTGGTTCTTGGTGCGGTTTGTGCTGCTTGTGTCATTAAGGCTGGCATCGTACCATTTTCCTAGGCATTTGATAGGATTGTCTACTATGGATGGTATGTCTTCGCTCTGTACCTGGAGGGTGAACCTTTGAGTAACCTTTCCCTTCTTGATTACCAAGCTCCTAGATTTCTTTGGTTTGAACTTCATTCTTGCCCAAGTCACTGCCTCATCCAATGCTCTAAGAACCCAACGAGCTTGCACGTGTGTCGTTGTAGTTACCGTAAGGTCATCCATAAAACCTCTATTGGATGGGAGGTATATCCCGGAGGTTGTCTTTGGTCCTCTGGTTTCCCTCTTTGCGGCGTTGATAATTAAGTTCATTCCCATCACGAATAACACGACTGAAATAGTGCAGCCTGTTACTATTCCTTTCTCGAGCCTTATCCAAGGTGTTGACTGTTCTCCTACAGCAAACCGTAGTTGTATGTTACTGAAGTACCCATTGATAATCTGTTGCACATGGTCTGGGATGTGGTAGTGCTTCAGTGCGATCTCAATTAGCTTGTGTGGTATGGAGCCATACGCATTGGCAAGGTCAAGCCAGACAACAGTGAGGTCTTTTTGGTTAACCTTTGCTTCCCTGATGATCTGACTGAGGGCGCTTGTATGTTCCACACATCCAGAGAACCCTGGGACGCCTCCCTTTTGCACTGAGGTATCAATGTATTGGTTTGATGTCAGATACTGCGTCATTCTCTTGGCCAGCACAGCAAAGAAGATTTTCCCCTCAACGTTCAGTAAGGAAATGGTTCTGAATTGGGTGACGGTCTTCGAATCCTTTTCCTTTGGTGTAAATATTCCTTCTGCCTGTTGCCAACAATCTGGAACTTTACCTTTCCTCCAAACCACTTTCAGAAGATTCCATAAGCGTCGAAGAAGTTTAGGGCACATCTTATACACCTTGTAAGGGATACCATTTGGTCCTGGGGCCGACCCTGCTCTTGCCTTTTGAACTACTTCTGAAACCTCTTTCAGTGTAGGTTCCTTGGTGTCTAGAGGTGTTGTGGGTTCTGGTACTGGTTCCATTCTCTGGCAGTTGCCTAACGGTACGTCTCGGATATCATCAGAGTGCGTTTCAGTTAGGAACTGTGTAATTTCTTCCATGCTTCTCTCTAGCTTGCCCGATTTCTCTTTGTCTAGCAGGTTATTAGAGAACTTGAATGGATTTGCAATGAACTCAGCACGACGTTTGGCCTTTTTCCTTCTTTTCTCACGAAGTTGTTCTGCCTTGCATAGGTTTAAAAGTTGTTCCCTCTGGCTGTCTCTTAACTGCTTCAGCCTTGGCTTTTCTTCTTCCCTGGCATGCATATATCTCCTTCGCAAAACCTTCAGTTCACTCCTGATGCCCTTTATCTGTCGCTGCCTTCTATTTATCTGTACAGGTTTCTTGGTGGTTTTCTGGATAGTCAGACCGAATCTTTCTTTCCCAACTGTGTAGACAAGGTTGGTTAAAGCAACCAGCTTTCTCTCAACTGCTCCTTGGAGTGCTGTCTCCAGTATTGCATGAAGGTCATCATCCAGGTCTTTCCATGCTTTCTTGTCTGACGTTTTCGGCCAGGATATTCTTGGATTCCTCGGAGATTCATCACCCTTGTGAGCTGTTGTGGAGTGTGGTAAGTCGGTGTTTGCCTCTGGGTCACTCTGTGTTCTCAGTAACGCCAGTAGTGGGTCTTCATCATCGAAGACTTCTTGAGCATCCGTTCCCGATCGCAATGTGTTTGTATCCAGCATGTCAGCCGCTAAGAGGTCCCCAGAACTGTGGGTTTGTTCCTGACTAGGATCCTCCACCGTCTCACCAGACATTACATCTGTGCGCTGCTGCTGTCGTGCTGTCTGCCCACACATAGTTCTCGCTTGATGTATGCGCAAGCCCCTGAGATTCTTGCAGACTTTTCCACACCTACACTTTGTTTCTGCCTTCTTTCCAGTCAAAGTCGATTGAACAAGCCGTGTCGTAACCGTTGAATCCGTCCGTGTAAGTCTTTCATCCTCCCCCCCTCTCGGAAGACTTTGGGGGTATTCTTCTGTAATGGAGTCCGTAGCTGAATAATGGTTGTCCTCTTACGAAGACTGCATTCTGGGATGCTACCCCATCCTGCACCTGGCCAGTCTGTTCCTGGTTGTCACCTGTCTTTCCAGTGTCACCAATCTATTCTCGGTTGCCATCTAGTCTTTCCTAGAAGTCACTGGTTCCCCAGATATGTAATGTGTTGAATACAGTCTGTGCTGCACGAAACCACTGACTCATCAGCTGGGAGCCGCCCATCAACAAGTGTTTCATCCTTTAATCCCAGGACACTCTCCGGGCGGTGGAACCGCAGTGCTGATCAGGCACTACGGGTCAGTGGTTAGCTGCCAGCTCTTCTCCTCCCTCTTAATCCATAGCCAACTGGACGCTCTCTCTGCTGCTTGACCTAGTCTCCCAACAGCCCTCTTTCTCTCTCCTCCCCTGATTCCTAGGGCACTTAGCATCCTCCACAGTGATTGTGCGGGAAAGCCTCTGGCGCCAATTTCGATCGGGAACAGCCATGTTTTCCAACCGCGGGAACTGCACTGGTCTAAGAGATCAGTGTATTTGGCTTTCTTCCGCTCATATGCAATGTCGCACCTTGATTCCCATGGGACGGTGAGTTCAATGGTCACCAGCTTCTTGTGTTTGGTGGACCATATCACTATGTCAGGCCTCAGTGTAGTTTGGACAATCTCGGGAAAGACCAACTTCCTCCCTAAGTCGACTTTCATCTCCCATTGGTCTGATTCATCTAAGATCGACGTGTTTCTAGAAGCTTGCTTTGTGGTTGTTTCCCCTGCCTTGACAAAGTTGATCTTTGTAGATGCTGTTTTCTTTGCTGTTCTTGTCTTCCTTCTCTCGCGCTCAAGTACATCTGCTAGCTCCCTAAGGACAGCATCATGTCTCCATCTGTAGCGGCCCTGTGTCAGCGAAGTCTGACATGATGACAGGATGTGTTCCATGGTGCCTGGCTTGTTACAAAGACTGCAACTTGGGTCTTCCACTAGACCCCATCTGTGGAGATTGGTTGGGGATGGCAGCAGGTCGTAAACTGACCTTAACAGGAATTTGAGTCTTAGCGGCTCATACTGCCATATGTCTGCCCAGGTAAACTTCCTCTCTGTTGTTGTCCATTTGTTCCAGGCACATTGTCCACCCATTTCAACTGAACGGGCTCTTCTGCTCTCCTCTTCGCTCGCCCTGATTTCCTTCTGCACCATCTGACTCCTCTCCCTTTTATCTGCCGTACTCCATCGCTGTGGTTTTATCATACCAAGCCCTTGTCTGCCCTCCGTAGTAGTTCCGACGATGTCTTTGTGTCTCAGTATACTTTCAGCTTGGGACACCGCCTGGCTTGCCGACCACTTCCTTCCGGTTCTAGTCTCTATGCCTGCCATCCTGATCAGGTCATCAGAAATTGATAATATATCATACTTTCCATATTTCATGAGTATTATTTAAATTGAGTAATTGCTCAAATATCTCTATAAAATGGTTTAGTCATTAGTCAGATAAAGGTTTAGCATAAAGAAGCCATATTTAAGATGCATTTTTAATGTCAACATATTTAATCGATTTTTCCAAATATGAACATTGGATAATTGAAATACCATGTCTTATTTCAGTAGCTAGAAACGGAAAACACTTTTTACAAAAAATATAATAATTAATTTAAATTAATACTGTAAATACTGGATTTGGAATTTTCGAAGCAATGCCCTAGTGGTGCAAATAACACATGGTCCGCTTTTATCGACCATAATTCGATTTTGTTGATTAACAATATTGAATGGTATGCATTTGCCCCGTTAAATTGCTACCAATTTATACTGTCTTTTTATTTCTTTGCCAATACTCTATCAGCATAAAATCGAGTGAAGTCAAAGTTGTACTCCTCTTTTAACTACTCGCTTGTTGGTTTGTGCGAAGGCCTCCGCAAAAAAAATTCAGTTGTTTGGTCGACCTCTTGTAAACACGGCTACACGCGCGAACTGAGAAAAGCCGTTTATTTCTCAGGAAAAACACGGACTTGATATAATTTATCACCACAAAAATAGAACTCGACGTTTCTGTAGCTACTGGTGCAACGGACAGTGACTCAATATTGTGTTGCGTGCTGATGGGCGGCCTTAACCGCTACTTTTTTTAAATCCTTATAATTGACTTCGCTGGCAGTTTTTCCGTCCCATCCCTTGCATGTTGATTTTCTAAAATGTCGTCGCAAAGTTTATTAGCATTACCTTGCTTTCCATGGTCCACAATTTATTTAAGTTATATGTCTCCTCTTAAGCATCATGAAGCTGTTCCTGATAAACAAATCCTCCATAGTCTGTTATTACATTCGTTGCCATTCATGACTCAAACATTTTCAACAAGAGAATATTCCCTTATCCGTGTTCTCGTATCGGTATCCCAAAATCTGATTGACTTGTACATACATTTACTGCTCGAATCATCTCCTGCTTATTCCACGCCACTTTGCGATTAGTAAATTCTTTCCAAATGAATACAAATAATACGAATTTGTTACACTCCAACCCAGAACATTATGCTTCTCAAAGGTATTTGTCTTTTTGAAAGATCGGGGATCAATTGTTCATGTACTGTCAGTCGCTTTCAAATATTATCTCCTCTCCGTCTTATATAATATTTTCCCAACCAGTATATACTTAAACATAAATTAAATTGTTTACATCGCACGCAGTGTAGTATAGTGTACGGTTAGACCCGATTTGTGTCTCATTGGTAAGACATTATAAGCTTCTAAGTGTTATATCACAATTTGAATGTACAATAACATTTACATCGTGTTCTTGCATGAACAATCTACAGAGCCGTTCAATGCTTTGCATGGCCAAAAAAGGAACCCAACTTTCAAAAAATAGGCGCAATAACGATGGGTGTCTGTATTTACTTGTCGTTCTGGCGAGATAAAACGTTCATGTTCGCTCTTAATTTGTTTCACAGATAATATACAAATACACCAAAACGCGAGACCGATAGAGCAGAAATTATACTGAACCATTTTACTTTCATTATGTGTAAGATGCATAGCATTACTAAGTCGAATTATTTACGCTGTCTTAAATGTAAATGTTGATCAACTACATTATTTTAATCATGTAGTGTTACTTTAGCGAGGATTTGTCTTCTTTTAAGCCCAAGTCTACCCTGCTGAATCTTATCAAGAATCTTGTGGTCATATTTGGGGAGGAAACTCCCATTTGTTCCCACGTACAGGCAACCAATCAGCCAGCATCTTCTGGATATCCGGCCCAAATGTTGCCCTCTGCTGTAGGTGAGCCATAGACCCCTCCGTAACTGTTATGTTTGTATGGGTAAACTTGTAGCAAGTAAGTGATTGAAATTTTTACAGTTAATAATTTTCCTTATATGCATATAAAAACTATGCAAGGCATAGCACAAATATTTTAATATTCAAATAACCAGTAACATACGCGTTTGTTTCTCAGATAACCCACCCTATTCAGGTCAGTCCAAAGTGGTATGCGTTGCATTATGGCATATTGCATGATAGAACACTGTAATAAATAACATAGCATTATGGCACATATTATTAAATTACATTGCAATAAAGAACATTGCAACATAGCACATTGAAGAATGGCACATTTCATTATAGTACACTGCATTATAGCACATTAAACTTTAACTGTTTTGCTTGTTTAAGGGTACGGTTTTTCGATCCCAAGTGCGGATGGTTCCCAGAACCTGCCCTACCCCACGAGCAGCTCCTACCACGGGGCATACTCCGCCCCTACATCCAGCTACAATACACCATATCCTGGTCAGTCCATAGTGGTATACATTGCATGATGGTGTTTTGCTTTAAAACACATAGCATAATAGCATATTGCATGATAACACATTATATTCAATAACGTTGCACTATGGCACATAGTATGACATATAATTGAAATGAAGAACATTTCGCTATATAGCAAATTTAATAATAGCATATTGCATTACAGTACACTTAATTATAGCAAATTTAACTGTCATTATAGTGTTATGTTTTAGGATATGATTTGCCAATGTCGAGTGTTGGTGCTGACCAGGACCAACCAAAGCCCCCGGGGGACAGCTCCTACCCTGGAACATATACCGCCCCTATATCCAGCTATCATCCGCCATATCCAGGTCTCTCCACGATAGGGTTCATTTCATTATAGCAAATTGGGTTATAGCAGATTGAATTATAGCATATTGCATACTAGAACATGTTATTAAATAACATTGAATATATATCATTGTATAAATACAATTTAGGATTATTGCATTATACCACATTGCATAATATCATATTGCATAATAGTACACTACATTATGGCACATTCAACTCTCACAATTTGTTTTGTTTCAGGACATGGTATGCCGATGCTGAGTGTGGGTGGTGCCCAAACCACGCCCAATCCCCCGGGCAGCTCCAACCCTGGATCATACCCTGCCCTTGCACCCAGCTGCAATACACCATATCCACATCAGTCCATAGTGGTGTTCATTGCATTATTGTGTTAGAAGATTGAATAATAGCATATTGTATAATAACACATATTATTAAATAACATAGTATTATATAACATTGTATTAATAAAATGGCATTAAAGATCATTGCATAATATCATATTGCATAATAGTACACTGCATAATGGCACATTCAACTCTCACTATTTGTTTTGTTTCAGGACATGGTATGCCGATGCTGAGTGTGGGTGGTGCCCAAACCACGCCCTAATCCCCCGGGCAGCTCTAGCCCTGGATCATACCCTGCCGTTGCACCCAGCTGCAATACACCATATCCAGATCAGTCCATAGTGGTGTTCATTGCATTATTGTGTTAGAAGAGTGCATAATAGCCTATTGTATAATAACACATATTATTAAATAACAAAGTATTATATAACATTGTATTAATAGAATAGCATTAAAGATCATTGCATTAAAGCATATTGCATACTAGTAAACTGCATTACGGAACATTCAACTCTCACTAATTGTTTTGTTTCAGGACATGGTATGCCTATACTGAGTGTGGGTGATGCCCAAAATCCACCCAATCCCCCGGGCAGCTCAAATCCTGGAACTTACTCCGCCCCTGCATCCAGCTACAATACACCATATTCAGGTCAGTTTATAGTGGTGTTCATTGCTTTAAAGCATATTGTGTTAGAGCAGATTGCATAATAGAATATTGTATGATAGCACACTTAATTTAATAACATAGTATTATATAACATTGTATTTATAAATTTGCATTTAAGATTCTTGCATTATATAATATTACATACTAGTACACTGTTTTATTGCACATTCAACTCTCACTAATTGTTTTGTTTCAGGACATGGTATGCCGATGCTGAGTGTGGGTGGTGCCCAAAACCCACCCAATCCCCCGGAAAGCTCCAACCCTGGAACATACCCCGCCCCTGCATCCAGCTATAATACATCATATCCAGGTCAGCCCATAGTGGTGTTCATTGCATTATAGCATATTGTCTTATAGCAGATTGCATTATAGTATATTGTATGATATTATTATTAAATAACATAGTATAATATAACATTTTATTAATAAAATTGCATAAAGATCATTGCATTATAGCCTATTGCATACTAGTACATTGCATTTTGGCACATTCAACTGTAATTAATTGTTTTGTTTCAGGACATTGTATGCCGATGCTGAGTGTGGGTGGTGACTAGAACCCGCCTACCCCCCCCCCGGGCGGCTCATACCGTGGTTCATATCCCGCCACCACACCCAGCAGCAATGCACCGTATCCAGGTCAGTCCTACGTCTTATATATACTCTGCCTTAGGGCAGGATTTAGACCCTGCATCATGTGTATATTCGTCGCTTCTCATGAAAACATATTTGCACAAAAAGTGGTGCTTATATTTCTAATGTTTCGTTAACAATTGCACCGAAATAGCTATATTTTTTAACCCACATTATCATATATTCCGTTTTATTCACGAGACGTGCACCTGAAAAATAGGGAGTGTTTAATAAAATATCGAATATATCAATAATACAGTTTCTAAATGCAACCTTGGAATCCATTGTTTAAATGTGCCTGCATTTTGTTCTTAGTATATGGTATTGGTACATAACATGACTCGGAATTTGTCATTAAAATCTAGGTATCCATCGCAACATATATGCTAAAAAAAATATTTCTCTATTCTCAAGCAGCGCAGAATGCATATTGTACTGTACATAATTTAGACGACATTAACATAATTATGTCTCAACTGTTTGTTGGTCAATTTGAACAGGAACACTGGCTATTCCGTACCCTCTTATCTCGAGCAACGCGGATCAGACTACAGGTAAACACCGTCAATGATTTGAAGGGAACATTGAATTATTTTACTCGGCGTGTACATATAGAGAATTTTATGTTATATCGAATAATTAATAATTCATATTCGAACAGCAACTTAGGGCAAAGCATGTTTTTAAATTGTTTTTTTAACGCATTATTTCTTAGATAATGCCTTTTGTTCTGAGCATGACTTTTCATTTGTCAGTACAAACTATATATTTAGACTAAATTTACAAGTATTGAAACTGCATTCTGTACGAATACGTTTTATTTTAACATGAACTCTGGCTCCATCGTTCTCTCGTATCCCGAGCGAAAAGCATCAGGCTACAGGTGAACACTGTCGATGATTTGTAGGGAATATGAACGTATCTGACTCGGCGTATACATTTAGCAGTATTTAATTGAAAATCGAATAATAAGGGAATATTAACGTATCTGACTCGGTGTATAGATTTTGCAGTATTTGATTTAACATCGATTAATTAATAATACACATTCAAAATGCAACCTTGAAAATGGCTTAGTTTGTTTTTCCGCATTTATTCTTCGTGCATGCCAATGTTTCAAAACATGAGCGTTTCCAAGTAAACAATAGGTATTTACACACTAAACGCAAGTACATCAACTGCATTTTGTATGTGTGTGTACGTTTTAAATTATGTTTAACAGGAACCCTTGCTCAATCTTGCCCTTGTATCTCGAGCGACGAGGATCCTACTACAGGTAAAAATGTCGATGATTTGTAGGGCTATCATGATCGGCAATCCGCGCACAACACTATGTAGCACAGTAACACTGTATCGCAATACGTATCAAGATATTTAAATATATATTAGTGAAGGAAAACATAACTATTGTGAGTTTAAACCTGTAATAAAATTTGCTACTTCTGCTTAGAACTGTTTAAAACTCAAGAACTAGAAAGCTTGCTTGATGGTGAAGGGTCATCAAAAAAATTGTTCATCCTCTGAAATGACATTTTAACTATAGGATGGGTTTTAGTCCAAAAGAAAGGAATACTTTTGAGATAACTTCAATTTAATAAAACACCGGATTACATCCACATATACTTATTATTTATCAAAGTAGTCAATATAATGGGAAATGTTCGTATATTTTCGTTAGTTATCGAAATAGTACAACTAGATTTAATAGTCCAGTCATGGCAATGGATGTGTTTTATATGGTTTGAGGTTTCTATTGAGTATTCCGCTCGTTTTACAATATAAGTAGCAAGGAAAGCAAAACTTAATGTTGTCAATAACTTTATTAATTTTCACATAAGTCACATAACCCGATCATGTTTGTCATCTTGTATTCTATGGAGGGATAAATATGGGTTATCTTTCAATATTAAATTAAAGGCTGAAACGAAACCGATTTGATGAACATTTCGAACCATTATGCAACTGGATGGAACACTTAAGTACTTTATCGCAAGTCGGGTCGGCTAGCTCAATGGAGTGCTGGACTTCATATCAGAGGATCGTTGGTTCGATGCAAGGCCCTGCCACAAAGTGTGTGGAGATTGATCATGAAACCCTTTCCTCAGCAATTCTCACTCTACCTCTGATTCAAATCGGATAGTTGTCAATTATTGTCATAATTATATTTAATTTTCACTGGTTCACTAGCCATCACAGAAAAACTGTGAGTCGTTTAACAGACCGCCGTGATTTACTGAAATACTGATGAACACGGCGTTAAACCGAATAAAAATGTTTTGCAATGTCATATTGTCTATGATGTACATGTGGTATATAGTTAATACGTTATTATGTTCATGTTGTTTCATTAACATTGCAAATACAGTCCACTCTCGTTATCTCGAAGTCGGCGGGAACAAGAAAAAATATCGAGATAACGAGAGTTCGAGATATCCGATTAGGCGTTTTCAATGAAAAAATGAGACGAAAATTTACCTTGTTTTTAACATCTAAATACCTGCTCAGTTGTCTAACTAAAGCCGTCACCGTTTGGCATAATAATCTCTACCTGATATATACGCGTTTTTACAAGGCACGATTAATTTTGCTATTTAAATGCTTAAAATGACGTTTTAAGTATTACAGAATTGCATGAACACATGCGGTTATAATTTTTCTAAACTGTCGAGTAACCATCCGGTAATGTTGCTATTTAAAGTAATGATCCAATTGACGTCCAATCAAGACAAGGGTTTTCCATATGAACATGCGTAAATCATGTTCCGGAATACTGAACTTTACATGTACATTTTGTAGTTTGAAATACAAAGTTCAATCGATTATTAGTACAGGATCAAATAAAAATTATAAGCCATTTTGTGTCTTGTCTTTATTATCTTTATTACTTAACATCCCCAGATCTAGATACAGGCTTGAAGAATTGCAGTTAATTGAAGTTAAAGTGGCAGTTAAAGTGACAGGCCTTACTCAAGTGTTAATGGCTAACGACATTACACACGTGTGATCATTGATGCAATTAACGGATCAATTTCCTACCGCACAATTTCGGGAGCAGCCGGGCGAAGCGAGACGGTGAAGTATCAAAGAAACATTTTCTAACCTTTTACCGAAACTGGAACATTTATTCGCACTTCGAGATAAAACACAGTAAATACGTGTAAAATCGGGACTCGGGACAAAACTTTATATCGAGATATCGAATTATTCGACATAACGAAAATCGAGATATGCGATGTTTATTTAACTAAATAAAGAAGGAAAAAAAGTTGGGAAGTTGTTTATCGATTGGGCAGTAGACATATTTGCCGATTTATCAGTATGTACGTTGGAATGTCAGTCTTTCGGTCGGACTGTATATCGAGAATATCGAGATATCCGATGTCGAGATAACGAGAGTGGACTGTATATAGCTTATTTATTGTATAGCGCAAAGTCAATAATTGATCCAGTTATATAATAAGTTTATGGTTTATTTATACTATTATTATGAATATATATATATATAGCTTTTGATTATTGAAGTTAGCTCCATGTAGGTATTTTTTAGTAATTTTATGTTCATAATAATACGCATTTAAACATCCATTCCGTTTAAAGATTTAGCACGATTTGATTATTATAATTGCAAAAATATCATGTTTCTCTATTATCCGATAGTTATTTTTAATTAAAAGAAAATATATCAAAGTAACACGTATGATGTTTTGTACATCATAGACCATACAAGCTTGTATCCACGTTTTAAGGAAACGACTCTTCAACCATCGATGAGGAACTTCAGGAACTCCGAAAGCTGCAAGGTTTACTGAGGTGTAAGATTTGCAAGGTAAGACGTGTGGCATTGACCTACCAGCCCTGTGGTCACTGTATCGCTTGCGAGGACTGCGGCCCCGAGGCCCAGAGCTGCCCAATATGCCCCAAGAAATGTGTTCAAGTTCACGGGGCAGTAAAAGCAATATTTGCACTATGAGCGGTGGTTTGCTGTGTGTATTTCCGTTATAACTAAAGCAATCACGTGCATATTTTTTTGGACGTGCCCAGTGATGTTCCTTCGTGTACTCTATACTATTGTTTATCAAGCGTGCGTTCGTAAAAGGTCTAATAATGTTTTAACAATAGGTTTTAGAAATGGTAACAGGGGCAAACCCTCAAATACCATCCATACCAACGGCTTGTTTTTAGCAGCATTATTTTTTAATATTATGGAAACTCATTTATTTACATTAGTTGGGGTATTTTCAGATGGCTATTTATAGACGGAACTTTTTGACCTCATTCATAAAGTTCATGTGAAACTAATATTTTCAACGATCTCATAGGCATAAATAAATAAATGGATTTATAATTATTATTAATTCAGAATGTTATTAAATAATATAAAATACAGAAATAAATAATAAAACAAAACATTCGTTTTCTTGTTATAAATTATTTTCATTTATTTATGCTGTAAATATTCTGCACTAAAATTGCTGTCTGCAACAGAACAAAATTCAACAAAATGTCTGCTCATATTGAATATCCAAATTTTAATTTAATACTAGATGATAGTGACTTTGAAACTGAAGTTAATGAGCAAATTGCAAATACACAAGATGTTGTTGAACTTTCATATGAAGACTTTCAGGCTAAGTTTGGGTTTGATGCCAGAGTGTTGTTTGATTTTGACAATGAACTGGAACAACCTGCTTCTGATATGACTGACAATCTAGCCTCTGAGAACATTCCCATAAATGATCAAAAAAAGGTTTCAATCATTCAAGAAACTTCAAAAAGCAATGAGTTTAAGGATGTTAACATTGAACATGTCAATAAATTTATCACTGACCAAGTAAATAAAAACACAGCAAAAAAACATTTGCTGATATGAACAAATTTCGCAGATATCTTGCACAACAAGGCGAAACAAAGCAAATACATGAAATTCCCGTTGATCAGTTAGACCACTATGTGGCAAGATTCATCCTGTCTCTAACTAAATCGGATGGGTCGGACTATGAACCAAGTTCATTGAGAGGCTTTTTAAGTTCGCTGGATCGGTACTTCCGTCGTCATCTTTTTGCACACAGCATTATGTCCGGTTCCGGAACAGACTTTGCGTTGACTCGTGAAACCTTCAATGCAAAAAGAAGAGCCTAAAGAAACAGGTTTATTTCTGTTCTTAATATATAAAAAATGAAAAGAAGTCTATCCAAATAAATGCATAGTCTATCCAAATAAATGCATAAATTATTGAAATTATTCATAGCATTTCTAATAACTAGCATATAATCTGCACTTGTAGTTGTGTTTCTTTTTTAATGTAAATTACACCAATAAGTACATTTGACTGGATTATTCAATTGAAATGTTAAAGCGAGATTATACGATTTTGTCAAATATTTATGAATTTATATAAAATGTATAAAAAAAGTTAAGAAGAACATATGTCGAAAAATGCGAAATAAGCCAGATATTTAATTCTGAAATCGAAAATGTCTGTACAGTCATATTCACCAGCATGTATATCATGCATGTACGAGTGAATCTAAATTAAGTTTAACAATTCATTTGAAATTTCTGCAACGATATATATTCAAACGACACACGAACACCAAACTCTGATCCTTATAAAAAGACGAATGCTTCGGTTATTGTAGGAAAATATGTACGGTATATCTTCGTCCCAATCGGCTCGGGACGCTAATTTGTATTTGCTGCATTTTATCAAATTCGTCTTCAACGGATAATTTTTCTTGCCTATTTTGTGTTATTGTAACATATTTTATCAAAAATATAACAATTAAACACAGATGAAAAATCGTATAATCTCGCTTTAATACAAACAATTTAAGCTATTTGAGTTGTCCGATGGATGTCTGTAATGTAAGGCAGAACACCACCTCTAAAATGCATACCTTTACATTATCGAACAGTTGAACATTGCTCTATACAGGGCCAAGGCAACCGCCCAAGGGAAGCTGAACCTCTAACTGATGAGGACATAGACCAGATGTGGGAAACTGCTGTCCTTGGTCCACACACTCCATGTTCCCTGTTAAATACAATGTGGCTGAATAACAGTCTCCACTTTGGCTTAAGACGGACAACTGAACAACACAATTTGAGGTGGTTAACTCTATTTTATCAAAATGAATTTTTTCAATCATTAGTGATAGCTCAAATAACATGTGTTTTTTTTTTAAGAAAAGCAACTTTAACAATTTTGTTTGAAACTAATAAAATTTTGGAAACCGTATTAAATGCAGAAAAGCTTGTTTCAAATAAAATTATTGTTGAATGATACTGTTATTGTGACAAATGATTTACAGGGGTGTCGCTGTCCACTGCCAGAGTCCAATGTCACCAAATTTGACAAAATTGTGGAAGTGCCAACAACTTAACTTTTTAATTCAAATTTGAATACAACATCTAAATTTATTTACAAATATTATCAATATAGTATTAAAATGGTAGCTTAAAGACCTCTAGCAAACAGTTGATATAGTACTGACAGACCGGTTTAAAGGCGCGCCATTCAAAATAATAAAAAACACCATTTTAAGTTATGGAAGCCATAACTATTCAAATGGCACTGTTCAGGGCTTTTTTCCGTCTGTAAGAATGGCTGTTTTTCACACATTTTGGAAAATCGCTACTCAAATGTTCACAAGTACAAGAAGTTCGCAACTCAGGTTTTCACAATTATAGAAAGTTTGCGACTTAAATTTTCACAATTTTAGAAAGTTCTCGACTCGTTTTTTCACAATTTGAACAATTCGCGACTCATATATCACGAAATGGGTAGGCCATGACTGTATTTTTGTGTATTTATTTATTTTTTGGTGTACAAAAATAGCAATAGTAGAAAAAAAGATTTTTATCATAAAAAACAAACAAAACAAAAAACATTTCATACCTTTTATTTAGATGGGGAGATGTGAAGCTGCGAACCACTGCCGAGGGTGAAGAATTCTTAGAGTTTTATGAGAGGCAGACACAAACACGCACTGGTGAGAATCTGGGCGACTACAGGAAGGTCAACCCCAAGATGTTTGGGGTAAATTCTCCTCGTGACCCAATCGCCATGTACAAGGCTTATTCAGCAAAGCGACCAGATGGATTTCAAACGATGATGATCCATTTTACCTAGCGCCGCGCACCAGAGAGGGTTGCTCCAGTCAGTGGTTTTTGAGACAACGCCTTGGAGAGGTCAAATTAGGAAAGATGCTCAAAACCATGGCGGTGGCAGCAAATCTTCCAGATGGCAAACGTTACACAAACCACTCTGCGCGAAAACATCTTGTCCAGAAGCTGCGAGGCCATGATGTTCCTCCTACAGAAATTATGGCTACTTCTGGTCATAAGAATGTTCAGTCCATCTTGAACTATTCTTCAGTGACTGAAAAGCAACTTCAAAGATGTTCAGCTATATTGTCAACTTCAACAAAAGCACAATCGAAGTCTGAACACACAATCAGAAAAACAAACACAACATGTACAGCAACACTAACCTCACAAACAAATCCAGTGTCTGGCACAATTCCTGAATACACTTTGAATTCAGATTTCATGTACCCCACCCACCACACCACTTCCACTGTAAACACGGAATTCAATGTTTCAACAGCAAGGCTGTTAACATCACAGTTTTATGGGGCAACCTTTAACATCCAAAACTTCAATGTCATTAACTCTTCGAGTACAGGATCACTCACAAATCTAAATAAATAAGTCTTGAAATTCAAATTCTCTCGCGAGCACATGTCAAATTTTCGCTAACCGACTGACTACGACGAGCCTTGCGCGTGAATTCAAGTGCCCCGAAAAAAATATAGAGCTATCGTTATTGAATTATTGTTATTGATATAAATGAGCGTTGTCTCGTTTTCAACACAATATTATGAGTGGCATATGTTACAAAGGTTGTTTGTTCAATAAAACGTTTGTTATCTCAGGGACTACATGTACTTTGTTATAAAATCTACGCGGAATGACTCACTCGGGTTTGCTAACTACGGAAGAACAAAATTGTCAAAAACTGCGATATTTAAAGTTTATTAATGAAAAAATGGAAGGAAATAATAGGATAATAGAATATTATATTGTTTTGGATGAAAATCAAGTTTATCATGCTCGGCCCGAACCATCGGCAAGCCTCGCGCTACCATGGTTCTATGCCTCGCATGATAAACTTGATCTTTATCCAAAACTAACATAATATTATATATATATATATATATATATATATATATATATATATATAGTTATATATAGTTATATATATATAGTTATATATATATATATATATATATATTTATTTATTTATAGTTATATATATATAGTTATATATATATATCTATATATATATATAGTTTTAGTTTTAGTTTTAGTTATATATATATATATATATATATATATATATAGTTATCATTACACTTGACGATTTATAGATGACTTCTGTTAAATCCACAGATAAATATGTCGGTAAGCACACAGTACAAAAACATGTCACTTGCTCTTAAGTTGTTTTTAATGTTATTATTGACCCTGATCTTTTCGTGTGCAGAGATAAAGGCATTTGAAGAGATTTCCTGCTACTTAAATCTCAGCCCTTATCGGATGAAGGACCTAAATCGATTAATAATTTCCTCTTTTGTTACTTTCGGTTTTAATTCATTTATAGCAATCTTTGATTTATATAATAACGTGTAAGTTGTTCATCGCAAACTATGTCTTCGTTTGAACCGTTCTTTGATTATTCACTGAAGAAGGTAAATGGCTTTAAAATGTTTTATTTAGTATCTAGCTGTTCTTAATACGTACAAGTACATGGGGGGATGGGGGTATGTGTAATCTGGAGCTTATTGTGTTTAAGTAAGGTAGGTTTTAACTTACTTAAAACGAAGGGGGTTGAACCATATAATTCGGAATTTAATGAATACATAGATAAACACGCGTCGCGATGATTAAATACTTATTATTTAAGTTATTGTGTACTGTAAACATGCACAAATACTGTATATTATAAGAGGAAATTATATTTGAACAGCCAAATTCTCGAAGGTCACGAAATTAAACAACAAATTTATTGTCAATTTGCTTCAATATTTTTTTATTCCGATGTCTACGGTATTGAAACAAGATCCGAAGGGAGCTCACTATGGAGCCGAACGGGTGTATTCATTAAAAAGCAATATAAATATTAAGTGGCTTTCCCGGTGTAAATATCCGCTACTCCTTCAGGAAAAACACGAAAACGACGCCATCTTGGAAGTAAATTCTAACTAACCTCACTTAAACCCAGTCCTGGCTACAAAAAAAGGTTTTAAGATATATGTATACAGTGGTCATAATACATGTGTTGCCTTAGAATTCGTTTTTAGTCGCCTATCTGTTACTACGGAAAGGGATTCGGTTACCTCCCGGTCCTTCCGTTTGTCCGCCCGTTTTACCGTCCGTATGTGGACTTAACCATGAGCATAAACATAATGTTAGCATAGTATAAAAATGTAAATGTCGGTACATCACTTGTTACATTTAAATTTATAATGACTATATATTGATGTCAAAAATTACATCGATATGTTGAAATACCGAATAACATTTTTTAAACATTAATAGTATAATCATCATCTAGATAATAGTCGATTTGTGTAGAAAGGTAAGGATTTTGAGTCTGATGTAAAGTTATATAACATGAATTATGCAGATAATTCATTATACCACGACGGACGACGGACGAATATATTGTCTCCTGAAACATGTCACAGGTTTAAAATTCCTCCAATTAATACGTGTTTACAGGTTCAAGTTTAATGTCACTCTGATTCAATAATAACATGAAATTCTAAGTCTTTATGGGACAATCTTTCAAGTTACAGGGATGTCTCAAGCCATCTCTACTTCATTTATTGCTCAGTAAATCTTAACCTTGATACCATTTTGGAATTGTTATATATTTTAATGTCAACGTTATAAATATACTTTATGCTAAAGTATTTAAAATGATGTCGGAAATGGAATAGTCATTATTCTGAAATTGCAACAATGTTATCTTATTGACTACACGATTTGCTAATTCATTGCAGTGTAATTAATAGGAGTGAATCGCTTAGCAAATATATTAATCACAGAAAATCACATATAAGGATCAAAAAATAAACACTTAACATCGATGTTGACACGCTCAATTATACAATACACAGAATGCACTGTTAAATGGTGTACCATAAAATATAACACGATATATGTTACAATAGTAGAAAACAATGACATAGTTTACTAAAGCACATTGTATAACATTACTTCATTCATTTATTGTGGGCACTTTGAAGTAAAAAAGTAGTAACTTTCATAGACTTTCATTCAATGAAAAAAATATTGAACAAGAGTTTGAGTCTCATATCCTTAATACAAATAAAATAATTACAAAGGGATTTTCACAATCAAACCTTTTGTTTAAATAATCTAAAATTAAAGGTACGGAAAAACAATTTTCTTTGAAACTCATAAAAAATATGTTGAGCATTTATACAATCAATTTATTAAGGTGACCATGGTTTTTTGTGATAACTTTTGTCCTGGCTACAGCTTTGCTTTTGCCTTTTGCGTTTCAATGGCGCTTCCCTATCGTAATTGCCAACAAAAATGAATACTTGGATATTATATAATGATTCGGCATTCTAATTCTGATCACGTGCATATTTTATTTTATTTTGATAGCACAAGAAAACCAAATATTCAGTCAAAAGTCAACACTGTATTACATTTTTATATCATCATTGAAATCATTTAAAATTTCCAGTCAACTATGACATTCACTATTATTAACACTTTATTTTTAACCATTTTTTTTTCATATAACATAACACTCAGACAAGAAGATGCTTTATTACAAAAACAATCAAATGCAGAAATACTGAATTCGATGATGATGCTTATAATGCTGATGGCGATTTTGAGTATGTTTTCGATGGTGTTTTTTATCGAGTTTAACAACATGTCAGATTTTGCTAGTTGTGTTAGGCATCCAAGTAATAGATTAAATGATAAATAATATATTCTAAAAGGATACAATCGATACAATCGATACATTTTAACTACATCGTCCTCTTTTTCATAAGATCAAACGTTGTAAGAATGTAATTATAGACTCTAGTTGTTCAACTAACGAAGCCACGATCGATTCATTAAATAAATTACCTTTTAAATTGCATTTCAATAACTTTTGATGAATGAATGAACATCGCATCCTGACAAGTAGATAAAAGAACAGAACATAACATACAGTTTATTAAGACTTATACAAATGTTCATCGTCTAAATACATGAAATATAATGCAACATACTGGCATGTGTCTATATATTACAACGTATGGGTTATAACAAAATGTAATCTAACAATTAGAGACAAAGTATAATTAACAAAGTAGTACGACTGTAAAGTAAAATATCATTTCCCCGGCAGTAAGGAAATACTTAGTTTTCGTTGATAATATTATTTTTGATAGAATTTCTTACGGTTAGAGCTTCCTTCATCTATTTACACAAATTTATAATTTCAATTTTACAAGTTGAGTTCAATACAGTATGGAATTTAAAAACTGATGGATTCACAAAGTAAACAGTTTTTTAATGTTTTGCCGTATTTGACGGAAACATGGACATTTAAATATAAAGTGGAATTCGTCTTCCATGTCCGTTTTATCACAACATTGACAGTATCGTTCATTATGATGAATATGGTTACGCGTGTATCTTCCAGTTTGACTTCTCAAAGGGTGGGCAGAAGTCCTTAGTTTAACAAGGTATGGATGCACACTTTTTGGCAGATCATCTAAATACGTTTCGTATTCAAGAGTTGTTTTGAAGATCAAATACATATCTAAAACAGAACTATTATTTGTATTGCCAAACCATTCTTGTTTAAATGTATCTATAATTCTACATTTAATTCACATAAAAACAACTTTGTATTAATCATATTTGCATTTTCAAATATATATGAAAATCCATAATCATTTAACAACTTTTTTACATTCGATACCCATTTTTTATACGCTTTATAACAATCATTTATCGCTTGGTTGTACACAGTTTGTATTATAATAGTTTCACTATTTACAACTTTAAGCCAATATTTTACAATGCGAAAATATATATATACATATTGTGGGTGTCTACCTAATACACCATACACCGTTGCATTACATGTGTTGCTTTTAACATGTAACAACCTTTTGCAAAATGTAAAGTGAATGCGTTCGATATCTTTTAATTTATTAAACCCTCATATCTCTGATGCATAATTTAAAATCGAGCTAACAAAGGCATCAAACAATTGAAACAATATTCTAGGTTTAGGATCGTACTCTTTGCATTTAAGAATTAAAGTATTCATAGCCTTAAGAGCTTTTCCTACTAAATGTTCCTGATTTAATATAAAACTACAAGTATAATTAATAATAGCGCCCAGATAGTTAAAATTATCGACCATTTCTATAGTTTTTCCATTATATGTCCATATCTTATCTTGACGAATTCTAGTATTAACAGTAAGTCCCCATGAGTTACAATAAAGGTAAAGATTGTCTGCATGAGATTGAAATCATTAAACGATTACAATTATGATAAATGATAATCTAAATTTCTTCTAGTGATTTACCCAAAATGGCCATATCGTCTGCAAATATCATTAAAGTGATAAATTCTATATTTAAACCAGAATGAACGCTGTCTTGTAAACAAAGTTCCAAATCCTCAACAAACAATGAAAAAAGAATATGAGACATTACCTCCCCTTGTCGTAAACCAACGGCGTAGCTAAAGTATTCAGAGTATGTCGCGCATGCTTTTACACATGATTTTACATTTTCATACATAATTTGAATTATTCGTAACATTTTGCTTTGTATACCGGATTTGTACATTTTTAGCCATAATGGATTGCGATATATACTATCAAAACAATTAAGCATATCAACGGCAACAACAATCAGACGCTCATTTTCATTTTAAAAAATCGGTGTACAACTGACATCAGAATATATATGGCATCAACGGCTGAACACTCTTTTCTGAATCCGAATTGTGCATCCGAAATTGTAGCATTATTTCCGCAAAATGATTTGAAAATAACGCTCGTTGTAGAATGCCGCTAGCAATTAAAATTTACGTGGAAACTGTTAAACACAGAACTTTAAAATTCAATTTATTGAAGTACATCATACACTATTAAAGAGTACAACAATTGAAATGTTACCGTTTTCATTCGAGATATATACTCCAAACACTTGTAATTAAATAAAATAATTATCATCCATCTTAAACACTTACATACTTTGTTAATTATATTGCGTTTAAAAACATTCATGCCATTTAACTGAATGATGCAATAAACTGTTCAAGTCATGACCTCATAAGACACGCACGTGATGATTGCCGATATGTTTACATCCAGTAAAGTTGTGATTGGATCTCTATTGGCTTTGAAGCTCACGCGTTTGATTCGTAAAATGTTAAACATGATTTTAAATTTTTCTTAAATTGATATTATCAAATACGATTATGAAATTAACATTGTTTAACGTTCACCACAGATTGACTAAACTGATAAAAAAGAATGTTGATGAGGATGTCAAATTAACATACCTCACTTGTAAAGTACACGTTGACATGATGCCCAAAGTTTCCATCTATACAATTATTCCGTGGTATCATAAAAAAATCAAAAAGTAACTAACGAAGTAGACGACTTTTTACAATCTAAAAAAGTTATTTCTGTGGTTTTCGAAAAGAAGACCTTAAGTTTAAACACTCATTCAATGAATACTTAATAATATATTATTGCATTAAAACAACTCAATAAGCCCATTTAATCTTGTTGAAGAATCGCACAGTCAATTTAATAAAACTGGATGCTTTGTATTCACTTTATCGTAAGTAGAGAAACACGACCATATGTACGTTAAAGTAACACCATCTTGACTATTCATTTCAGTAGTTGGTCTTTCTAAAATAAGATATGAATTCGGTCTGTTTTTTCCAGTACAAATATCGAGATGATACCAAGTCAGGTGTTCTTCTTGCAATCAACACATTTCCAGGATTGAAACCGCATTATGAGGACTATGGTAAGACATATTTCAAATGCCAGTCTTATCATCGACACATTAAACATAAATGATTAATCAGTTTATGCGCAAAGTTTGTAAACTTATGATATTTCTAGCCATTACCGACAAACATTTTATGCAGATGATGTAAGGTTAAATATCTTGGTTTCGTTTTGGAACAGTTTTTTGAGCAGATTACTGTCCATATCAAACGATTTTGCGTGCGATTGATTATAATCTGTTGTGTTGAAATTATCATATGAAAATAAGAACAATCGGGTGCGTTACTTTATCATTAACGCTTCATTTAGGAAACAATATTTATGATTGGATGCGATTTCGTTGTTGCAGTAGTAGCTCTTAATATTTTTATATTAACGTGATTTTTGTGTTTAAAGCTTATATAATATACCATTAAAACATATTGGATTTAGTCAAATACTTTGAATGAATTTCCAAAAAAATTATAAATCGAGCGTTTAAGGATACTTAATTTTCATCCTTTACTTGTACGATTAAGACATTAATAAATTCATCATAAAGCCATGCGCTTAAAGCTACAAATGTAGGTGTGTTTGCAAGTCTGAAAGTAGTGTAGTTTGGCGATTATTTTTCATTCGGGTTAGGACAGTCGAACTGCAGCGGCGAAGTTTAAATTTGGCATGTTTCATTAATATATCCACGTCATAACATTCACTCTCCTTCTATAGTATTCATTTGAATTCAAAATATTTCAGACTTTCCACTTCTATACATGTGTTAAGTTGACTGACTACATTCGGAAATAATTACAGGCATTACATGCTACTTTTTTGGTGTGCAATAAACATATATTTTCCCCGGAAAGCTCATTTAGATGACAATACGTGGGTTTACAAATAAACGATTGAAGGGTTATGAATGAAATGATATTGGTATTCTTCCCATCTCGACCCGTATCTAAGCTATTTTGTAATATTCACCAAGCCAGTTTCAACCTCCGCGCATATAAAGACTGGTTCCGAGGAATGCTTTTACGAGCATACTGATTATGACTGCATATGAGCATATATGTCCATGTTTTTTTCTTAATTGCTAATTGTATTAATCAAGTTTAATGAAATGCAAATAAATAACCGTAAATAAAAAGGCGAGGTTTGTATTGTAAGGATATTAACCAGCTTCTCAAAAAAGACTTAGAGAAGTAGCTCCATTTCAATTGTTTGAATATAATCCATATAGTAAGTTGAGCATGAACCAAGCGTTGCAACTATATTTTGAGTTTTGACAACATGATAACTCTATTACATTTCACACATTATTGTTTCCCGCTGAAAATATTTTGTTAGCGCGGTATAAGTAAATTTATTTGAAAGTGATTCGAATAAAAATGAGAGAGATGCGACAAAGTTTAAAGTCGAAGGCCAGTAATGCTTTCCTCAAGAGTATCACTTTTGTTGACATGTGTTAAACGTTCTTGAGCAGTAATAACTATATAAGTAATGAGTGTTTCTAATATGAAAATGACGGAAAGCAAAGTGATGTTGCAGATAATGAATTATATCACTTACCTTAAATTCCAGTGTTCACAGATGGCAGCAATATGATGCTCCTGCAACTGTATGGAACGATCCCTACGAAATACAACGGTCAGCATTTATAGTATGTTACAATATAAGAGGTGTTTTGCAACCTGTGCAACAAATTTTGGAGTTAATGAGTATCGAAAGTAACGCCATGAAGATCGGTTGTTCAAACCGTTCTATTAAAGTGAAATTATGGGCATCTTACAGTTTATAGGTGTCTATCGCAACCGTTATTTATTTTTGGTGTTTTCACTTCATATACACTTATATTTGTTAATGCAGCATCAACATACTAAAACAATATCACGGAAAGAGAAAAATAATGCATTTGAATATCAACCGTACTTTCGTTTTGACAACTGACGACAAAACTGATTCGATTTACGATGTGAATCTTAATTTAGTTTTAGTGCAGATTCTTTCATACGACACAAAGACACTATTTTGTTTTACGGATCATTTCGGCTTAAAGGAATGGGTGAGTCACGTAAAATATCGAATATAATATATATTTTTATAAACAACTGGTAGCAAGATGAGTTGCAGATAATTGGTCAGTAAACACATTTTAACTAACTTTTTTGACCTTGTTATTCTTTTCAGCTCAATTCAACAGTGAAAAATGCCCATAATATCACTTTAAGCTACAAACTGTTAATTCTTCCAGATTAAGAAGAATGTTCTTTGTGTTAACATAGTGTTTATCGTTAGAGAGAAGTTTTTGAATATTGATCATTTCATTGCTGCAATTAATTCGATAGCTTTATCGACACACTAGCAGAGGCACATAATTCAATAAAATAAAATAAAGTCAGTGATGTACATATAATTTGTCAAGGGAAGGGATGGTGTCTGTTCTTTCTATGATAAGTCATTAAACAAAATACGATGAAACTAAATAGAACAGCTAACAAATTGATTACATATCGATTATTGATAAACCAACATAGATTGACAAGAATTATACCGTGTGTTCATTTGTGTAATATTGTATTACCAACACGATTTTCCCTTGAATCTTTTACGTGTATAATAGTGATTGACGGTTCTGATAACCATGTAGACAACTCACGAAAGTGATCCATGTTTAAAATGAACTAAATTCGAGTTAATGTTTGTATAAGAGTAATGTCCTTTCTTGGCAAACATTTTGAAACCACGTATTCATTTATATTTTTCAGAGAGCACTTATTTTACACTAAAATATGTATGCTATTATATAAAGCTGTGAAATATATATTAAAGCTCGTCGTCTATGTGTGGTTTATTCCGTACCTGAATAATTACATCTACAGGTATCGTGTACAACATCCCAATCAAGGTCTGTCTAATGGACACACACCCTTGCAGTGCCCCAATTGTGTTTGTAACACCAACCGCCACCATGCAGATCAACTCTGGGCGTTACGTTGACCAGAACGGGAAAGTCGACTTGCCATATCTTAGGGAATGGAACTATGTACGTAAACAATACTGTATAAGTGTCATATTTGTTAAATCGGTTCAATGACTTAAACACCTTTTAGCAGTGTTATAACTTATTGCAAGTGTAAGTTTACTTTAAATACTTACTTTAAAAGCAATGAAATACCTAATGTGTACAGTTCATGTATTATAAAAATTACATTTAATTACGTCAGCTCAAATGCAAACAAACACAAGATTTTTGACAGAAAACAATCGAGACATGAGGTATGTATTGACGTTTTCTACCTAAACACTTTGATATTTGTGGACAAGAACGATGCAACGTCCACGCCAATACATCTTATATGTAGGTGGTTTGTTTGTATTCTTAGCTGCCATGCTTTCTGAGGGCATTCAAAGACAATCTCTATTTGACGATTCAAACAACTATTTGTTCTTAATGTAAAGGATGGGTTGTGTAATTCGTCAATTTTCAAGCGATCGATTTCATACACATGTACAAATCGCTTACACATTTTAAGGGCATTAGGACGGGGAAAAAATAGTAACATAATGGTCTAGCGTTTGTAAAGTGGACTTATAAAATATGATAACGGTCACACACTAGACGTTTATGCGAACGAAAACACGTGCAACTCATGATATAGCTCAAAATTAGAAATTAAACTTAATGTATCAGACAGAGAAATCAAATAAACATAATGTAGACGCCGTTATTGTGGCAATGCTCTGGTAATTAAGAAAATATTCGTCAACAGAAACAATTTGCAGAAACAGCGGGACAAATCGGAATATCAATAACAAAGTATAAACATTCACTACATATGTTTCAGGATCAAATGTAACAAAGTTCATGAGGTTTTCAAAAAAATTGGTTCAAGTGTCACTTGAATGCAATGATGCTATCTTTAATAAAATACATTGTTGGTAACAATTCTATAAGTAGTATATAAACTGTATTGATCTTATATCCTCTTTCACGATGTACATACGATATGCAACTAAATTGCGACAGGATTCTTTTTAATTTAAGTAAATACTTATGCATGCAAACAAACGAATTTAACAAACCGAATGTTGAAACTGTAAATTAAATTTAATTAATCAAACTTTGATAAGATAAGTGGTCAAATAAGTTATTTGATTCACTGGTTTAGGGGCATATTGATTTGTTGGTCAATTACTTTGGATACAAAATGAACATGAATATACGGAACATAAAAATGCAATAGTCGAAATATAATGATCAGATCGTAATATTTATTATACCCCTATTTTTGAAAACAAAATATAAACAAACAATTGTGGGTTTTTTAATTAGATGTGTTGTTGTTCACCTATAAGATCAGAATGTGGTCGTTCGCATGATTAAAAAGTTTGCAATTACACGTGAAATAGGTATATTGCTTCTAAGAATTCACATACATGTTCATTTATTTACGTAATTAAATCACCTGCAAGCCAACGTCAATAATAAAACAGCACAATTAAAACATAACATATGGTCGTTTACATTATGAAATGGAAATTCGTCATCGACTGGTCTTAGAAAGTATACCGTCCGTAAACTCGAACACTATGGCGACAGAAATCGGAAATATTGCTGCGAAAGGTGCTCTATTCCTCTTTTAATCTCAAACATGTTAAAGGTAGTAATGCCTTTAACTCGACGTTTCAATGTTAAAATAACTGTGGTCGTTTTCCTCACATTGGTCTGGGATTACCCAACGTTATTTAACTTGCGCCGGTTGGCTGTCAGTATTTGACCGAATTATTAACTATAAGATTCTAATTTAGTACATTTGTATTAACACGTGCACACAATACTCAATTATCTGTACAACTTGTTTTTCTATAAATTGTAAAAAAATCGTTATGTTTATGCACTACACTAGTAAAAGTCTTTGAAATATATTGTATCACTATTTCTACAAGTCCGCCAAGACCAATCAGGGATGACAGTTTCAGCGCTTATGGTATTTTTTGTTTAAAGAAAGTCTATTCTCAGCAAACATCAAGTAAAGCCTACAGTTTTGTCCCTTATCAGCCTATGCGGACTGGACAGGCAAATCTTGGATGACATATTTCAGACAGGTGTTGTGCCTGGTTTTCCAGAGCGAGGCTCGTATTTTCTGATATGCTTCCAGCCCAACTCTGATCTGCTGGGGTTGCTACAGATCCTATCGATCGTTTTCGGGGAGGAGCCTCCTCTCTATGCCCGCCAGGAAGCGATCAATCAGCCACCACCTCCCGTCTACCCCCGCACACAACCAACCAATCAGACGCCGCCTCCAGTGCCTGCCCGCTCACAGCCTTCCAAGCTTACGCCCCCTCCAAGATACCCAACCAAGAGGACACCCAACCCTCATGCAGGAGGTAAGCAAACAAAATGGTTATTGGCGACCTTGTATTAACATTTTATAATCGGATACAAACTTTGACACATGTGTTATTCCTGAGAAAAAACACATTTACTTAAGGGGTGTTTTGCTGATTTTTTTCCATCTAATAGATTTAGTCCAAAATTTATATTTAAGATATATATACAAATACTATATGAAACATGAAACAAAAACATAGGGTCATCGGCCTTGTTTTGATTTTATTCACCATCATATAACATGTACTTTTTCAATAAAACTGAAAAATCTCTAATTGCGTAAAAATATTTAATAACCTATGAAATTTGCAACATGTAGATAATATATAAGCTAAGATACATCATATACCATTTAATTAAACCATACACTACCAATAAAATGGAGTACACAAGTTTAATTTTAAGAAATTTATTTTTTATAATTTTTATGTCAGCCCATAAAAAAACGTCAATAGAATTCTGCGAAACTGCTCAAATATGTTCATCTACGTATTGTTATTATAAAACACAAATAAAAAAAAAATGAGATTTTTTGTTTTAACAATCCCTACCGCCTTCGTCAAATTTCATAAAATACAGCAATTAGACAAAACCCAAGTACCGGTACATAGATTGTTATAAATATGCATAAACATAAGAATTTGTTTACAATCTAAACTGGGATCACAACAGCTTACCAACAGAGATTAATAAAAAAAAACAATATTTAATCACAAACATTAGACCATACATTATCAAACTCGACCTTAATCATTAATAACGGACATGTACATGTTCACAGATTTCGGTATGTTTTGAAGTTTGTGATTTAATGCTTTAAATTGATAAATGTAAACAACAGGACGAAAGAGCTCCAGTATACAACAAGAATGAAATTAAAGAAAGAAAAAAAAGTTAAAACAAAGTTATCACCACCTGGGATCGAACCACTGACAATTGTATTATGAACCATCTCGGTCATTTCTGATGATAATGATAACAAAAATATTGAGTTGTGATAATAGCATCATCGGTGTTGCTATAAATATATCCTCGGTTAAATAAACTGCCGCAACACCCCTTAAGAAACATTCTTACTAGATTCAAGTTTAAAAGGCTTCTATTCCAACCGTAAGATACCAATCAGCAGCAAATAGGATAAAACCTTAAGAGACTGCGAGTTTCTCAAGTCTGTTCTGGTTTAATGTTGTGTTCATATAGCCTCCCGTGTATAACTGCTCACAAGCTGCACAAACCCTGTCCATAGCTGGTCGAAATAGGCCTCAGACACACAAATACGTATACGCACGCACGCACGCAACCAAACATATTTATATAGTTGTTATTCTGTGTCAAAACGGATCGCTTGAAGGTTTGCAACAAGTTGTTAATTAATATTGTAACTTGTAACATTCTACATTTTGTTTTATTGGTTGGCTGAAAACAACTCATATTTTATGTTAGACTACATGATACAGAAAAATAAAAGAAATGTAAAGGTGTAACACGTATGTTTTCAGCTTATTATACGATAATATTGAGTTTTGTCTCAAACCCATTTCAATTGATTCGCAACCTCCAATTGCATATATGGATAATATGATAATTGGTGCTACCTAATTTACGGGCAAATGCTTAGATATTTGATTACCATGTATTGTAATACATATATGGAAATTATTGTGTACAAAACATTACAAGACTTTCAATAAAAAAGTAATGCATCCAAAAAATTAAATTATATAGCCTCTGTAATTCAAAGCTGGTTCAGTGGCTTGGGCGTAGTGGATATGGTGTCCGCTTAGCGACTGTGGGGTCTTGGTATTGAGCCCTTAAGTGTGAGTGTTCTTTAGATGACCCTTCAGACGCCAAGTACTGGTCCTACCCAAGAAATATGTTGTTTCATTAAATGTCTCGATGCAATTAAATCTTGCTAAATTCGTTGATTCTAGCATAAACTGATTAAACATAAAAGAATGTGATTTGTCAAATCAATGTTGATTATCAATGTATAATTATGTGGAACTGAAAGACAGCGTACTTGTTTTGCAATTGAAGTATGTAATAAATACAGGCATCGGAAAGGATTTTACTTTCCTTTGGCAAAGTAGTGTCGCCTAGTTGAAATTATGTTGCGACTAAAAAACTAGCCATTTTGTAGCATTTCATAAATAACAGTTCAAACTGCATACAATTAGTTTGTAAGCAAACACACAACATGGTATATCATCCATATTTTGTATTAATACATTTTAGTAACACATAAAATAAACATTGATGTATCAGTAATCATAAGAGCTTATTTTATTGTAAATGATTGTCTTTCTATGCTTAGCTGCTAACAGAAGCATGTCAAAGATGTTAATATATTTAGTACATATATATACAAAGGTGTATGGTAATGTTTGGAGATTAAAACACTTTAATCACTTATTTGCATGTATTAAAATAGTAACAAAATACATTAATTCTAAAACACTGTCATTAACTTACAAGAATATTTACGTACATGTACTAACAAAGTGGTGTTATCTTTTGAAAAACTGTGAAATCAATGGCTTATGTAACATAAACCATTTAATACATGCATGAAAAATAAGTATAATAAAGCACAGTATTCAGCTTGTTTAAAACAATATCTTATAAAACTGTATTACCTTTTAAAAAAAAAATGCTGGTTTTGGACAAGCGTTTATAAATTTATAATGAAACAACAAGTAACAGCGAATTGATTAATTACACAATAAACAGGAAATCACCTTTATGCATTAAATAAACAAGCTTGTTGCTACTGTTTAGAATTACACTGTCTTACTAAAATATGATCATAGCATAGTGGTCTAGGTAGTGAGTCCTTTAAAATACTTTTTATTACTAGTTTAACATTATTTGGCATGCACTGGTCGACAAGCAGACTACGAATGATTCGTATTTCTTCAGAATGTTAATTGCCCTCTAATTTTTAATTTTACAACACTTTGACATTGTTTGAACATCTCATCTTCATAACAACGTAGCTGATGTTTGTATGCAGACAGACATATATTTAATCTTCACAGTTCTATAAAAGTTCACACATGTTCCATCCAAGAAAATCAATGGACAAGATAACCATGGGTTGTATCTTTCTTCCTTGGAAACTTTGTTGATTTCTGAAAACTGTCAGTTTTGCTCTATGTTATGGCTTGCGTGATATCCAGCACTTGGCAGAACAGCTTCTCAAAATGGAAAACCATAAAAAAAACATAAAATTTGATAAATTAAAAGATATAACAGACATTTTGTAACTGTCCTTTTTTGTTGATTTTGACAAAAGGGTAAGGTTGTGTTACAAAAATGATGTTTGCAAGCATGGCTTCTTACTCCTTCTAACTTCTGCAAATAATAAAATGTGTGATCTTACATTTACAGCCCAATACTAATTATATTCGGGGGAGATCAACATTTTATTAGATTATGTGGTTTGAGGCTTAATCTTTAAAAAGCAATGTGTAGCCATATGCATATAAATGATAAATGTGACCGGGGAAAGTGCAGACGAAGTAAAAAGAAGTTTAAAAATACTGAAAAGTTAAATCAAAATTACGCTCAAATTTGGTGAATAATCGTGTTCCTGATGGATTACAATCGCAACTTACCAAAATATTGCGCATGTTCACAGGTAAAACTGCTTACGGAGAGCGAATGGAAAATGGATAAAAAATTTAGACATGTAAACTGCTCGCAAGGGGACGCAATTTATATACCACCAGTACCGCCAGCGATCGGATTTAGTGATTACTTCCCGGATGCTTGATTTTGGTGTTGTTATTTTCTCAGTGTTTACCTCCCTTTAAATTTGAGACCTCTAAAACAACGCCGGCGTAAATTATTTCAACAAATAAAGTTTGTTTAGAAAAATGTTTATTAATTAATGAGGATAACAATAACAATAAGATTTAGAATTGATCGAAGGAAATGAATTCGTGCCTAATCGTATTCGATAAATTTCATCGAGATGTAGGCTATACATTTAGATGGGTAATATTTACCAAACTTGTATTTGGAAAAAGGTATCGCCATTTGTGGTAAACCAGCCTGGAACTGTGGCTTATTCCCTTAAGGCCAGGAACAGAAAACAGGAAGCAAATCAATGGAAAACCAAAAACTCGTATTTTGTCTGATAAAAACCTATAATGCAAGAAGATAGAGAACAATGCGTTTCAAAACAATGACTTTCCTGGCGTATTTCGTCTTGAGGTATGCATATACAGTTGATATAGCATTTGTCGGAGTGTCTATGCAACTAAGTGGCCCATGATTTGCATCGCGAAAATATATGACGCGGGCAGAAACTTTTCGAGACTGATCAATATATGAGTATTGTATGTCAAAAAACCGATACAATTGAGCGATCAACGCACACCGCTGCCCGGTGTGCTTTTGTCCGTAAAATGTAGTGAAATAAACAGATTAAAGGTGAAATTCATATTCCGGAACCGCTTGGTTTCAATCAGTAGCAAGTCCGTACCGCATGTGTTTACAGTTAACCAATTACTTCATTCTATAGTTCAATCAAGGTATCCACCGAAACTTATGATAATAAACCAAAAACATGTCTCTTTGCAAGCTGAAAAGAATACTAATTTATTATTATTTAATCGTGTAAACGGTATTTGTATGTTTTTCAACTTCATTATTTATTTATTTGATTTAATTATTTATTTTCAGGTAAAAGGCAAGCTCAACCGGCCCCTTGCTCTATGTCAAATATTGAGGACCAGACTACAGGTTTTGATCATTTGTCTTTCTCATGTAAAAAAACAACGTTTTTGGTCACTTTTTTCATTTTCAGAAACTAAAATGGTATTTGGCAAAGTACGTTTGGGAAAACGGTACTGGTCTTATAGAACTTGCACTTTTTCATGTATTTTCAAATTAATTTATACACTTGTATGATTTTTTTCACATTATTGTGTGTATAATTTAGCAGTCAAAACGCTGACTTTATGATGTAATTTTGATAGTACGGATTTGGACACATAATGGTACAACAATTGTGCTAATTGTTTTTGAATATTAACAAACAAATTACAAAGTAAATCGAAATTCGTGTCTCGGACTTGGTAACAAACACATAGTAGTTTTGCGCAGTTACCATTAGGCAATCAGTTAAGGTCGAGTTGTGACCTGTCTATACATTAACCTGCACCATGTGTTTTTTTTTCAATAATAATACACATGTTATTACCTTAATTTAGAATCGGCTAAGGACTACAACGAAATATTCAAGATGTAAATGTTAAATCTCTCAAATAGCATACAGTAATTAAATAAAGGTTGCGTATTCGGTGGGTTTATAATAAGTATAAACGATTAAGGACGTGGGCGGCAGTTTTATTATTGTTTGGCTGAAACAATGTGATAATTGTGTTACTTTGCTAGAGCTATCTTTCTTTAACATAAACTGGAATAAAAAGCTATGGTCACCAGTGTGTTTTTTTCTTGAAAATATCAACTATCATCAGTATGTAACCATAACCTATGCCAATAATAGAGCAAATTGAGTTCATAAGTGAGAAAAGAACGTATGCATATATTTCTTAATATGAT
The DNA here is from genome assembly GCF_020536995.1 of Dreissena polymorpha. Taxonomy (NCBI): domain Eukaryota; kingdom Metazoa; phylum Mollusca; class Bivalvia; order Myida; family Dreissenidae; genus Dreissena; species Dreissena polymorpha. Next base: position 43,837,135 of record NC_068365.1, read on the forward strand.
TTTTTGTATTTAATATTATTTTAAATCGATTCGATATGATTTACAGATTAGGTTTGGGAAAATAAAAATGTCATGAATTCTATAGTCGTAAAATTCATGAAAACATTTTCCTTATTTGTTGCCTTTCCAAACACAGATTTACCCAAACTGACCCAAATGAAACCATAGTTATCATCCAAAAAGAAAATTCCGAAAAACAAGCTAAGTCTACGGGTTCGTTTGTTCAGAATTGCTGTACAACTGCATATGATTAATAAAAAAATCATATTAAAAGAATATGCATGCTTAATTTCAACACATAGTATCCGTCCGTAAGTGAACTCTAAACTCAAATGACACAAAACATTACAAAAAATTATGAAGATACTAGATCGCATGTTCATTTTGTTTGCAGTCTTGTTTTTGTTATACATGGAGTGTTACACGCGCGGTACGATCATGTGTATACGAACAACGCTGCATTTACGATTAAGCCGAATACAAATATCGTATTGCATGCTTTGTTTTAATGTTAAATGCAAACAAATATCACAATTTTTTTTTAATCAGCTTCTATAAAAAACATATATGCGAACACAATTCAGTAATATGCGCATATATACAGTTGCAGGTACAGCACGATGCAATAACACAAGATTGTGGTCGAGACGTATGCTAAATGCAGAAGAAAGCTTTCAGCTTTATACAAGTCCAACTTGGAATCAATTACGTGTCAATTAAATCACGCGATACAAACGTGTTTGTATTCCAATTGATGAGATTTTAATTTTACTGTGAAGTTAAGGGAACACACATTGTCTAATGCTTTTTTGGGTTTCTTAACAATTGGTTTCTTTTTGCTTTTTTTCTTGTCCGAAAAAGAATACAAATATTGCGCAACCGGCGTTACAGTAACAACCGGCGTTACCGTTAAAACAAATATTCGTGAAACTATACTGCAGTCCTTAAAAATGGATAAACAATTACATATTTTTACTGCATGTCACATAACATCCGATTATTTTAAATAACAAACTGTTACATTAAGTAAATAAAAGTTCGACGTATAAATGCAACATAAGCAACATAAATCTGTATCGACAGACTCTTCAACCATTGATGAGGAACTTGATGAACTTCAAAAGCTGCAAGGATTACTGAGGTGTAAGATTTGCAAGGTTCGGCGCGTGGCGTTGGCCTATCAGCCTTGTGGCCACTGTGTCGCCTGTTTGGAATGCGGCTCCATTGTTCAGAGCTGCCCAACGTGTCCCGATAATGGAGCAAATACGCGAAGGACGGTCAAGATACTTTTTGTACCATAAACCCAACGGATTCTGCAGTATGCAGTGTGTTTACATTTACATGTATGACAGCCGCAAGTTTACTATCGAAGATTATGATACTGTCGTCATGTATTAGTTTGCTAATGAGGACGATTTTGTAAAACGTCGGATCAGACTTTCCTTATAATCATTAAATCTCACGTTTCAGAGTTCTGGGACGTATGTAAATGTCGCAAAGCAATACTGCATATTTGAATGTACATTGCTTGTATCGTGTTGACAGCAAATCTCTTCAGTTTATTATTTTTATATTTGGAGAAAATAACGGCGTAATTCTACCGTTTGATTTACAAAAAAACAGATATGTTTATTCGCTCGACTCTCATACTTCAATATCTCGCCCATTCCCCAGATGAAGATGATGTCCTGGAGTAAACTGACACGTTCATAACTCCGTATATTTAGTCGGCAGTTTATTCAAGTGTTCGAACTGTTTTCAAACATAAACCTTATTAAATACGTTTTATTCAAAACAAATACCATTCAGTAATTCGGTAAATTTACCCGAATGACGTTGACAGAAACTGATTATCATAGAATGTTTTATGTTTACTGAAGATTTATTGCATTTTTGAACCATTACTAGTTTGTTTATTCTTTCGTAAGTGTGTATACAAAGTATATTGGATGTCTCATTAAACAAAATATATTAAGGATTGCAAGTTTTAAATCATACCTCAAAATTGTATTATCTATTGACAGGTATATGTGCAATAACTGTATGAGGTGACGATCAATTGTTAAACTATGTACTGCTTATTTTAAATACCTCAACAATGGTTGTTCTTTGTATTGTTTATTTAAAATATTGCAATATTTACGTGATCTTCTCTCTGTGATTTGCTTCAACTACATTTATTCTCGGATGTTCTATTGTTCCACATCAACATTTCTGTTACAATTCAATTTTCTTAAATACATACGTCAAACGCCATTTTATTAGTATTAGAATAATGTTAACACCGTATTTGTTTACTTGAAACAGCAGTATACGACTCAGGTCTCTTACGATGTAATCGTTTCAGTAAGAAGAGAGGCTAGATAACTTCTTTCAAACTTAATTGACTCATGTATTTCACTTATATCATATTTGTTAATATAAATTCTTAAGATATTAAAAATATAATGAATTGAATGACAAAAAGAGAATTGGACGTTGGATTTAAGTATTGCATGTTATGATGAATGACATGTGAGTTGTTACTTTGCAGACTAGTTGTGTGTTATTGTACGTGTGTAAATTGGAATGAAAGGTTCCTGTGTGGTTTTGTTTGGTTCAAACCTATTTTTTTTTATTATTTTATATCCATTGCATCAAAAGCCTATGGCTTATAGAAACGCTCTCGAGTCCGTGTAAGTAGAACCAGTACGAAGAAAAGATGCCAATGGAGATCGAACCAATGAATCCCGCTCGCTAGGCGGACACCAAATCCACTACGCCACGGCAACCTCGTTTCGATTGGTTTTAATATACTATCAGGTTATCGTAAATATAAGACACACTTATAGATGCTAAACTCAGATCAAATAGGCATGGATCATTATTGCAAACAATAATTCTTATTTCGTATGCACTGTTAAATGCATAACGTGACGTTTGATAGCTAAACCACATTTTCAATACATGTGTACTAAGCGCAAATACGGATATCAAAGGATTATAACTTTCTTTAATATTTACAGAGTTATTGTCCATTGTTTACTTCTGGTGTGGCAAGCATTAGTTCATAAGTATTGTAGCAATTATAATAAAACTTAATATATACATGGCATTTCAAAGAAATGCAGGGGCCGATTACCTAAACTCCTTCCATAGTAGTTTGATAGCAATTAATATATTTCTTAGTGTTTATGCAGAACATAACTTAATACTGTCATAATCTATTGCATAGATGACTTTTCATAAATCCACAGATAAAGTTGTCGGTAAGCACACAGTGCAGGACAATAAAACTTTCTCTTAAAGGTTTTTTAGTTAGTATTGTCGATGATATGTTTCTTGTGCACAAACCAATTATATAGTGTACTTTTGAAGTGCAAACAATCTGCAAGTCAACATATAATGCACACATTAAGGGTTTTCATTTAAACTTCACAAGGTGACACGATACTTGATGAAGTATGGTACAAGAGAAGCATAATCGTGCTTTTGAAAGTTATGTTTTATTGTCTTTTGTTTAAATTCATGCAAAACATACATTTAGCGCACCTGTTATTGAAGTTTATCAATATTTATCATACCACCGCATTGATATCTGCCTGATATAGCGTTGCCTGATATACTTTTTATATCATGGTCAACAGGAAGTTATTGTATAAGTCAATGTTTGGATTTACGTGGGATTTGCAATAATTTCAACAATTTCTATCAACATGAATCAAGTTCAACAAAACAAACAATTTGATACCAAGAACGTACATATTTTATCCTAGTTTAAAGTCATAAATTACAAACACGTTTATTTTTAAAAAATCACCACAGCCCGCACTACAGAAGTTAAATGACGTTATCAATGGGACAATAAATTGTCAATATCAACATAGTCATTGCAGTCGCAAGGTTTGTACAGAAAGTCAAGACAAATGATAACTTAATAATAATCCTCAACTATTCAAGCAAACGATTTAACACGCTTATGTCAAAATTGACACCATCATCAAAAAGTCAATTTCAATACACATCTCCAAAATGGCGTCCGCTAACTATTCGGTGAAGTGTGTTCGTCGATTAAATTTGTCGCTGCAGTCCATTCCTGATCTCCAATTCAAGACGTTTATAATTAAAGCGGATGTACTCTTCACATTCGAAGTGCAAACAACTTTTTTTCTCTGTGCGATATTAAAATAAGTGATTATTCGTGCCGTCTTTTCGAACGCCGTTGCTACATGTATGTCAGCGTGTAAAAGCCAGATCAGCAAAATCAGCGGGGATCCGTACATTTTAAATATAAAAAATGGATTGTTTTGCAGATTCTTAGGAAAATGTGGTACGATAAACACCAAACGAATAAACTTATTCGCCGTTATATTATTCTAAGCCTCGCCTGATATATTACAGAACGATAGGAGAGTAACCTGTTATTCTCTATGTATGAAGAGGGTATTAAGATATATTTTTTTTCTATAAATAAATCAAGAGAGCGATTTTGTACGAGAGAGACCCAGTTACAATTCTGCGTTAAAATCCATCTCGCAGGATTTCACGGTCTGTAATCGATCTCTAGATTATCAGGTGAAGACATAATTGACTATCAATAAGCACAGTTTTGCTTTCAAGATGAGAAAAGAAACACTAGCGAAACACTGTAGGGTCATGATCAAAAGGAAATCGATTCATTATCTAAACACAAATTTTTGCCGTACCCGGTCAGCAAGTCTGGAAATCTTTCCTGAACGCCTGAAAAGGTTACCCGAATTTGCAGTGCGCTATATTTGTTATTTCGAATTCACTTTTATATCGGAAAGCATTGTGCAAAAACGTGCCATTTACAATACGACATGAATTTTTTTTTAAACCCGCGTCTAAAATACTAATCAAATATGACTTGGTAACCTGTGAGTGTTCTCATGAATCAACGGATTTAAATGTTCTGCTACTCTACAGAAAACTTCGAATTTCTTTGAACTGGCCCTGGATTTAAGTGTGCGACAACTGTACGAACATTTTCAAAATGTTCTCATAGGGCACTTTGTTTCAAGACAATATTTATTGATTCGCATTTTTGTGCAAAAGAAATTGACCTCATCTGTTCCTCCATAGCTCGTTGACCATTTCTTGCCGATAAGATTTTAGCATTTTTTCTACTTATACATCTTTATGAACACAATATTGGAAATACTTTAGAAATTCTGAGTTTAGGAATGCTACCAGTGTTCTTTGAAAACTGTCTCACATTTTAAGAGTTGCGAAAATGAGTGAGATGAGAAGAGCAGGGACTGCAAGTATCACAAGACAGACAAAACAACCCAAATAGATAAAGACGATGACAATAGATCACCAATTTATCTTATTGAATTATATAAAAGAGAATTTACAAAAATTGGAATAACAACTATATGTACTAACAAAAAAAGAAGACGCATCGAGAGACAATAGAAGTGGAAGTGAGACCAGAGAATACAAATGAAATGATACAAACCGTAAATAGACCATTTTGAGGTGAAAAGGTTCATATAAAGGCAGACGACCTAACGGGCAAGATTCTTATCATATAAGCACTAACTGTCAACAACATTTTAACGGGAAAAAGCTCTTATTGATAGGGTTAATGGGGTCTGTGCAAATAACACTATACCCAAACAGAAACCTGTTAAAACAATTTTAGTAGACTGGAAGGTGATGCTAATCTATTATTACTATCAAGGGTAAAAAGACATCCGCGCTAATTGACAGCTGGTATGGTAATTGAAAAGTTTAACAAGAAAATAACGCCAAAAACCAGAACTGATGCCACTGAGTGAATTTAATCTTGCATTAAAAGCAGCTAATGGCACTCACAGTCCCTACTCTGGAAATATTTAGGCAACTATTTGAAGTAAAATGTTTGACATGAAAGAAGAGACCATACCTCTTGTCGCGCCGGTTGACGAGAGTCATTGAAGTGCTTATGACCTCATCGGCAAAAATATATGAAAGACATGTGCAGTGATTAATGTCCGGCTAATAATTGGAAAGCCGCATTCCAGACAATAGAATCAAATATTGGAAAAGTGCTTTCAAGCGAAGACATGATGTTAAATCCAAATGAAACCAGGACAGTAGTAGGTTTCCTGCGGAAACGTCTAAATGGTTAAGCACTACTAACTGAACGATGCCACATTGACATTCATGGGGCAATGATATTTCCGAGAGTTGTATCGATAAATACTCGTTGCAGAACTACAAAAATACCCATGTTATTCTTCAACATAACTGCAAGACCTGTTGAATAAGAGTGAAATACGAACTTTAATGTAATGTGATTTACATTGAATACAAGTTCTGCATGAAGCTCAAATACTGCAACTGCTGAGCGCACGACTTTGTTATGCATGATACAAACAACACTAGCAAACATCATATTAAGGCAAGTTGCAACACGTTAATTTTATGCCGCCTATAAACATTCACAGTGAAAGTGAGGTTCCTAATAGTCATTGATAAACTATAAATTGCTGCTAAATATCATTTTCCAAAGATGATCATACGCTATCATTCAATCTCTCGATCAGAGCTTCGTCGAGTTTAAAGGAATTTGGTGTGTACCTTCCTGTTGGGTATCTGTCTTAGTATTATCTATTCTCGGTTCATGTACGATTTACGCGGTTAAATCTATCATTGCGTTGTCGGTATCCCACTCGGCCTCTGAATGTTGAGTTGTGTCGGTAACCCTTCCATTACCGACCTCTATTGTAATATATAAATGTATCTATTCTTTCTGTATCCCTAGGTTGCCTTGCTTCTTTCAACGTATTGAATTTCGCACCATCATCTTTATCTGCATATTAGGGTCAATCAACAGTTTCGTGTGGTCATCAAGCTGGTGTACATTTATTTGTTGTGACTTGTCTTAGAAACAACTTTTTCTTCTTTCTCACTTTTTCAAACGTCATGTCATTTTACTGAATGACGCAATACACTTTTCAAGTCATTACGTCAACAGACACTCACGTTATGATGACCGATATTTGAACATTCAGTCAAATTGTTATTGGATCCTTTTTGGTTTAGTAGCTCACGCTTTCAGGGTGCATGATCACGTGACGTTGTTCGTTTCCCCATTAAACGTTAAGGAAGCGCACCTGTAATGGGCACCTTTCCAAATATAATCTAATTATTATTATTATTTTCTTAATGATCATCATTTCCCTGCAAATGTTTAGGTAGGATTTCTATGCTTTAAAAAAAGTATACTGATTTTTACCACCCCCACGCTCGGCTTTTGTCAAGTTTAGTTGCACCCCTGGGGTATATGAAAGTTTAATAGTACATCCAGATTTCCAAATATGGGCCTGTAGTTGGTGTATGCAGTAAAGGTGTAAAATGTTTAAACAAGATGAAATAAGTATTCTTTTACAGACATTTCTTTTTCTTAACTTGTTACCTATGGAAGAGCGCCATGAAATGTAAGTGGTTTTAGCCAAGTAGAAATTGGGTTGGTTCAAAACAAAATGTAATGAAATTCAAAATAGTTTCATTTAAGTAATATTTTGAACTTAGTTTTCATAGATTCACTTTATTCGGCAAAAATACCAAGAAATTAACTGATTAACCGTTCACTTTTTAAAATTAAAATAAAAATGCAGTATGCATTATTCGTATTTTCAGCAGTTAATAACCCAATTTAGCCATAACGTTGTTTTAATTTTAAAAATTGAAGAATGTGCATAAAAATAGCAACATATTTCATGCGAAACTGATGACTATGGATGAAAGCAGTATTATTAAGCAATAAAAAGTAATTATTTTAAGCATACAAGTATATCATATTCTATAAAAGCATGGCGCTAGTGAAAAATGAAAAGTTTGTACTCCGATGCAAAGCTTAGTTTATACAGGTAGTTATTGCAATGTTTGTGTTATTGCTAGAAAACCGGACTACCATTTAACAATAAACATCGCTTATATGCTTTATTAAATCAAATTTCGTTACAAAAGTAAACCGCGTCGCAAAAAAGTATGCGTTGTCGGCTGAATTCGAACCTGCGCGGGAAGATCCCACAAGATTTCGAGTCTATCGTCTTAACCACTCGACCACGATAACTTCACATTAATTTCTGCTTAAATTTGATATCCACTAGTAAACAGGTAAAAAGGCTTTTTAATCTTCGAAGAAATCGCGGGAAATCATTACGGTTGCGCTACCTTAATGGAAGTTTACACACCGGTAAGTGCTGCTTTTTCCAAATAACTTTTTAAAACAATTTTTCTTTAGAATTTCAAATACCTGTAGTGCATAAAATACAGATTTTTACGCTGCTTATGGCAATTGGAACTACACCACAATTACTTTATTTGATAAGCATGTGTTCTTGTGCTAAATTCCATGTATACTGCACAATTCTGCTTCACGGACCGGGAACTTTTGTCACCGATTTCAGAAGTTTTAAGGATTTATTCCTATACCTAAAGATATCGGTATAAACTGCAAGAAAAACTGCCTTTTAGGCACTACAGAAATTTGTATATGTATTTCAATAACTTGAGATATTTGCAAAATCAAAGTTTTTTACTGTGTGTTTGCATTCTGTCCAGTTCGTGTGTAAATTTCTGAAAACCCAATTGATTATGCACTTTGGCTTTTCAATCTGAAAATGTTCAAAATGATCTGACTATTTCATTAAATTCATATGGTCAAACAATTACTAAATTAATCTTGTTTAACCTTCACTACAGACTAAAGTGATTAAAGAACGCCTTAAAGGGACCGTCTACCGCGATTGACGAAAAAAGAAAAGTTCTAAAATACAGTATCTTTTTTACAATTATTAGTTTATATTGATTAAAATATCACGACTGGTATATTACATTACTTGAAAAAAGATTTCATATTTTCAGTATATTCGGTAATAAAATTCACTGGGTACAGGTACCAGGTAACTACCAGTTAACTTTAAATAACGCAAGTAGATTGATCATCATCGTCACGTGGTAAACCCAGGAATGCAAAGTGTGCATGCGTAGTGAATTTTATATATTTTATATTTAAAAGGATCAATCTACTTGCGTTATTTATGGTGTGTATATCATTATGTCAACTTTTTTCGCGATGTACATTCGATTTCACTTCGCGAATTTTTTTTACCGAATAAAGGCGAATATACTGAAAATATGAACTTTTTTCAAGTAATGTAATATACCAGTCGTGATGTTTTAATTAATATAAACGATTAATTGTAAAAAATACGGTATTTTAGAACTGTTCTTTTTTCGTCAATCGCGGTTGACGGTCCCTTTAAAATAATATAGAAGAGGATGTCAAATAAACAAACATCTCTTGTAAAGAACAAGTTTGAATTCAATCCAAATGTTCCTTCAATAATATCATTACGTGGTAGCATAAAAAAGTGATGTAACGAGCAGGACAATCTTTTATAATTAAAAAAAATAATTGTTATCCACAGCGTTTCAAAAAGAAGATAAGTATGTTAAGCTTTCATAACATAAAATACATATTAATATATAATCGCCTTAGTAGCCCTTTTAATGTTGTTAAAGAATCGTACAGTAAATTTATTTAAACCTGCTGCGATCAATTGTTGCTGTATTCACGTTAGTGCAAGTTGAGGATAAGGATTACATGTACATTGCAATAACAATATCACGACTATTTAAGGAGCCTTTTTACAGATATTGGCATGTATTGAAGTTTGTAATGTAATTAAATACTTTATATTGATAAATTTTAATATTGGATCTAAGAAGCCCCAGTAAAAACACAAGAATACAATGAAAGAAAGAAAAAACAAAAGTAACCCTTATCTGGGCTCGAACCACTGACCCCTGGAGTAAACGTCTATCGCTTAGACTACTCCGCTATCCGTGCTCATACCATTACTGATGTATTTATTCCTTATATAAGCAATCCTCGTAGTATCACAAACAAAACGACAACAGCAGAATTCCCAAATAATTCAGTCGTTTTGCGTTGCAACGCTTTAAAATTATCAAGTTTTAAAGTCGTCAAAAGATGCATATAATGGCTATTTTAGAGCATGGTAAATTTTCAGTATTACTGTTTCCTTACAAATATCGTTAGTTCGTAACTACAACGAAAATTTGCGAATCCGGAACTTTTGTTTTAATTTTGTCAATTTACCAAAACGTGAAAAGGCCCCAATAATGTTATTAGTGTGCCTTTCTTAATTAAGTTCAGTTTTTCGATCAGTTTAAATCCTGTTAAAATACCCAGATGTTACCAAGTAAGATGTTTTCTTTACATGTTATTTTAAAGTGTTGTAAGTAAATTTATTAAATGACATTTATTCACAAATACGAACTTCTCTTTAAAAGTCGCTATACAAGACAAATCTGATAATTACCCCATCATACCCTAGGCAGATAAGAAATATCATCCAATCATGTGGCGACCGCCGCGCTGATATGCTTGCTCAATCATTAGACGTTCAGAATAGTTTTAGTCACAGAGATGTCGCGTTCTTTTATGCAGTGTCATACCGTTTGACAATAAGTACCTACCCATCAATACAATATCACCTACAATAAAAACGTAAAATGTATTCTTGTGCAGCTTACGTTTCACTTTGTCGTAATAAGTTGTCAGTATACACGTAGTATTGGGCATATTGATTTTGGTAAACCCCACAAGGATATAACATAGGTCTTCCGTAACGAAGACTGTGGAATTTTGGTACCTCTAATATTTGCTATTTTTAGAGTTGGCAAAACACACTTTCGGTTCGAAAATAGTTGAGTGCTTTAAAATTGGCTTACTTTCCACGAACTTATGTCTGCCTGTGAACCATTTCTGAGAAGCTCATTGCAAAAAGTATGTTTTTATTTTTAGCTTAATTTATTTATCTATAGTAAGATTTTAATTATGTAGTATTTAGATAACTTCGAACAGCAATTATTAGGTCCATTCGTTTTAGTACCGATCAACCAATCCTTCCATAGCTTTTCATTGATGGTGTGTTGGTTTAAACCGTGGCGACTTAAAAAAACTATTTAATGTTGTTTAAATGGTTTAAATGAATTTAACATGTCTTGTGAGAACCATACCATATATAATATTTAATATAATTTAACTTTAAATTGAGGTGTAAACAGGCATATGTACATTCAATTTGCATAAGGTTTTTAATCACATTATATGGGAAAAAAAATTGATAAAAAAAAATACAAAAGAACCGTAAGACTCGAAACTTCTTCTGCAAGATTTAAGGTCGGCTTCATTGTTTGAACTGTCATAATTACCGACTCAAAATCGTTCTTAACTGAACTAGTTCAATATCGGTAATTTTTATAGGTTATTCACGTACATGGGATATCCAAAGGTGTCATGTTTCACCTATCGGATATTAATCATAAACAGAAGAATGTTAGATATGACGCACGACTTTAAGTTTGAATGACTTAGATAACAAAAGAAAAGAACGCGTCCAAAGAGAATTAAATACAGTATTTTATGTATATCTGTACATAACCATTAATGCTGTAAATTTGTTTGAAACGTTAATACGACATTTCTAATTTCGGTTCTTTCTTCGAATATTTCCTGTATTCATGGTATTCTACAATCAAATACAACTTTTAAGTTGAAGAAAAACGGACAAAGGAAAGTATCGGAGGCATTCCAAGTTGACAAAGTTGTACAGATTACTTTTATATACAAAGAATATATATCACAAATCTTCATTAAAATACTTAAAAATATATTAACGTGTTCATATTACATTATAAATTACACTATTTTGTAATAGCTGTGCCACTTAGTCTTAAATGAGAAATACGAGTCGAAAATAAAACGGACAATTTACCTTTGTGTACTTACGTTTGTGTTATGTACCAAGGTAAGTATTGATGCAAAGCATCAAAGGGCGTCGGGAATTTCAGTGTAAAAGGCACTCAATGAAGTTACATGGAACGATTTTTTTTCTGCTGTAAATATTAATATATTGGCCGATTAGTTTTAACAAAATAGAAAAAGATACTGGTATAACCATTATCTATGATTTTGTGTTATAACCCCCAAATAACCATTATCTATGATGTTGTGTTATAACCCCCATACAACCATTATCTATGATTTTGTGTTGTAACCCCCAAATATTTCATAGCTCATTTTATTGACAATGGTTTCCTTTTTTTTACTGGCATCCGTGTGCAGTTTTCATAAATGGAACAGAACTATGTAGGTTTTAAAAAATCTGCTTCATCTTGTAAGCGTAATTTCTTATTTTTCTCAACTTCAAGGGGAGATGATTCTGAACTTATTCTTACGTTGCTCATTTACGATAGGGGTTGAGTAATCATTGATATGAAAAAACTGTAAAAGTTTTAATGTGTTTACGAACCCCCACACCCTCTCACACATATATTTCATGGGCATAATAAAAACAAAAAATGGTTACAATAAAACAGCATATTTATTTAAACTAAAATGTCTACATCAAAACAAAAAGTTAACATAGAACACAAATAAAATAATTTGATTCTACTGGGGCTCGAACCTTGGGCCTCTCACATGTGAAGCGAGCGTGTAACCACTACACTACGGAACCGCTTGAAAAATCACCTTCTAACTAAGATATTAATAAGCTATTAATAGTCGATTTAAATGTAAACCCGGAAGTTTAAACGCTGGATAGTGAGCGGGGTTAAAGGTCCATACCAAAGGGTCCATACCACTGGCAAGATACGGGTCAGGCCTGCGGCCTTCTATATGTGGTTCTTAAAAAAAACCTGTAGGAGTACTTGATAGTAATGAGACTGGGGTGCTGTGATGGTGCTCCTCATTGATAAGCGGCTGCTTCCTTTATCAAGACTCATTATTACAATTAATAATACGTGTCGCGCTTCGCGCTCTATAGCGCCTTTATTAGTAACTAGGTGGTTGCTAGGATAGTGGAACAAAGAAGTTTTGTTTTTAAACAAATCCAGAAAGTTTTACCGGTTCGCGTATTTGCCCAGTCCCTGTGATCTTTCATTATTGCCCAGTCCCTGTGATCAGTTATTAATTAAAAGAATTAGCTTTGCATTATTGGCAATAAATGTTGTAGTAAATGTAATAGGCACAAATGCAGTACTTATTTACACTAATTTACACAAAAAATCACCACTATGCAAGATATTCTGACAACAAAATTATATACATTGATCCGTAAAATAACTTCTCCCATAAGCGAAAAAAAACGTATTACATACTAGTCGCCGCACTTCAGTGCGACGCCAATAAAAACGTTTTTTTCCAGTACAAACACCCAGATGTCGCAAAGTTCGATGTACTCAATGCAATCACCATATTTGGAGACTTGGTACCGAAGTATGATGAGTTTGGTAAGAATATACAAATAACATTGTCAATAACGATAATCCACCGTTTCTTAACACGATACTACAAATATTTAACATTTGTACCTCAACCTGTCGATAGGAAGCTTAGCTATTTTAGCTATAAACAATAATCGTCCGAATACTCCTCACTTTGTGTTTCTGAAAATCTTATAAAATGCGATTGCATCATTATAGTTAAAGAAAAAAGTTTGAAGCATTCTGGTTCGCAGAAAACGATGTTTAGCTATTTAAACTGTATTTTTCAGTGTTTGAGGACGGAAGCACTAAGATGCTCGTGCTACTCGACGGAACGATCCCAGTAACTTACCAAGGTCAGGAAATTATTTACAATCGGTAACTAGTACATGCAATCTATGCTACAAAACATTTAAGTCATTGTAGTAACAAAGTCAAGTTCCCTCATTAAAGCACACTTCTTTTAAATGAGTTTTCTCTCCTGCGGTGCAGCTGACGATTCACCCGTTGTAAATGTACTGTAGTAGCATTAAAAGTATGACAAGAGGCTTATTTCTCAAACATATTTTAATGGGTGACGTTGTGTATAACATTTTTCTCTGCACTGAAGCACAACAAATTTGACATGCAAATAATGAGTTAACAATACCAGTTAGTTATGAAATTGGTTTTACTTGACGAAGCAACATTTCATCATTCCACTCTGCCTTTTATATGGAATATTGTTTATTTTATTGTAGAGAGCTCAGTATTAACACTAAGTTCAATGCAATTTAGTAAAGCGTAAAGGAAATCAAGACCTTAAATAAGCTAGAGATAAAGTCTTTATCGACAATTGATAAACAACATAGATTTTCGTCATAAAAGGAACATCATACAATTTTTTTAAATGTTTTTGCGTAATAAATTTAGCCATATTTCTTTAACATATATTACATGTGTACATGAATGAGCTGCATGTTTAGCACTACCGTGTTTACACCAAATGAAAAGTGTTCGATGTGTCAACGTGTTGAGGTTTTTCTCAGAATTCGCAATTGTTGATGGGACTATGAAAGTTTCTGATACTTTCTTTAAAAAAAGCTTTTCGCAATCCTTTTAAAAAAAAGCTTGTGGCAAGCCTATTAACAACAAAAACAAACAAAAAAACGCATACAACCTTAAAACAAAAATCACGCGGTATCGTTTCAAACACAGAGCTTGTGGCAACCCTGTAAGGAATTAGCGTGTGGCAAACATTAAATCAAAGAACGAAAGCAAGCCTTTTAATTATGAGTGTGGGACAAGCCTCAAAACAAAAAACGTGTGGGAACCATTAGATAAAATGCTTACAAGCCTATAAAACAACGAACTTGCGGCATTCAAAAAGCTTGAGGAAAGCCAAAAAAAATAAAACAGCTTGTGGCAAGCCTACACATACGCCGAGATAATTTGACGTTAATCCAACAAAAATATATAACTAGCATAGAACTAAACAAAATTACTAACGCTCATTGTATTAACTATGAAATATACCCAACAATAGTTAGAGTAAAGAATAATTGCATTATTTTCTACAGGTAAAGGGTACAACATTCCAATCCTTATTTGTCTACTTGACAGCCACCCCAACAGTCCCCCGATTGTATTTGTAAAACCCTCCTCAAATATGCTGATCAGACCCGGACGAAATGTTCAACAGAACGGGAAAGTCAACTTGCAATATCAGCGCAAATGGAAATATGTGCGTCAATGATGCGATGGATGTTATATCAACATATTGGTTTATACTATTTAGTCCACTTCATATGTGCGAACAGATTTGATTAATTAAACTTCTTAAAGCGTATAATATTAAGTTTTCACCTGTCTTCTTAATGCGGGAGTCGTTTAATGATTGTCATGTCGGTTCGTCCGCCCAAATGTCCTCTCGTCTGTCAGCCCTTGACATGTGCACTCGATTTTAAGGTGAAATCAACACCGTATACTACAATGCTTATGTGCGTATGACTGTGTTGCTTTTGAACAATTCCTTATCTACCCGTATCCCCCAATCTTACTTAGATCTTTATCTAATTGTGATAATTTTACAGTTGTTGTTAAGAAACTCGACCTTAAAACCCATTTTACCAAACCTTTAAATCTAAAAAATATCTTGTTATAGTAGTATTTCGAATACTGTGGCCTTCTTTTTATAATATAAGCTAGTCCAATTAAATTGGATTATTTCGGAACTAACATATATTTATACGACTTGCACCGAATTTTTGTTTGACTGAATTTGGCCAGTATGTTATTTGTCAAAGTTTTTAAATTTACATAAAATCAAAAACACATTCAAATGCCATACAGTTATTGAATCTTATTTATCAATATGATAGTAATGAAATCGTTGCAAACTTGACAGTCGTGTAATATAATAACCTTTTTTAAATACTTCCATATGCATTGTCCCTACAAAACCTTTCATATATTTTCAGCCTAACTATAACCTTCTAGGGATGATCCAGATGCTCGTGATCGCGTCTGGGGAGCAACCCCCCTTGTATTCACGCCCACAGACGCAACCCGCCTTGACTGGAGGTGAGGTCTTTGGTCGAACTAAATAGTGGTTTGGGTTTAAAATATGTGTTTTCAGATTCGCAATAAGTCAATTAATTAAAAAATTTAAGACGAAAGGTATGTTTATCCTTTGGAGAAAACTCGTTGTGTGTTATATTACAAGATATGGTTCAGATAAAAAAATAAATGTCATGAATTGTTCAGGTTTTGCCGCCAATTTTACGCCCTACAGAAACCCACATCAAGGTCAGTCTCTAGGTCACAGATTGTTGATGTCTTTGATGCGAAGCTGCTTCTCCTTTAAATCATCTTCCATCGGTTTACATTCCATGTGTTTATTTATGTTAAATGTATGTATTACAACTTGATTATTTATGTGTTTAATTGTCTTAATTTAAGATCGACCGGTAGTTGCATCATGCCCCCAATCTATGTCGATCGATGCAGACCATGAAACAGGTAAATTGTCGACGATTTGCGAACTACATGCTTCTATAGTCATGTTGTTATTGACTATGTAACAGTAAGTTCATATCCTAAAATAAATTAGACCGATGCATTGTTCGACAGAGGTATAACTCGGTCATTTTGGGACTTTTATATTATATGAAGAACAAAGCAGGTTGAAATCTCAATAAAAATATTAAAGTGGATTGAGGTTAATAAGCTTTATTTTTTGAATATAAAATTATTTGCGGCGGCTTTAGAATAAAAACTAATTAAATGAATATGTAGTGCCATCCTGACATATGATAAAAACACATAACTAAAACTACTTTACTGGAAAGCTGTATTGTGTACGGTATAATATACGTATTACATATATTTTTGGATACCTAGATTTATACATATGTACTCGTTACTTTATAAGCATTTAAGATCCACGGTGTATCTTGTATGTTTCCTCTACTTTTTTAAATAAGTACACCGACACAACACAGATATTTAAAAAATAGCTGAACGTTCATACTTTGAAAGGACACATGTTAACATCAAGTCTGTTTTAAAAACGAATTTGTAAGGAGAAATTTTCTTCCATGATACAGGAACTGGCTAACCGTTTTCTCCAATTAGTATAATGTTCTCAATGACAAATGCCGAATTCGTCGTTGATTAGTTTTGTTGCAGATACTGATATGCGAGTCATTATTTTTACAGTGTACGAGCTATTGATTTTTAATTCCACTCGTATGTCTATGCTTTTTGCAAGTTCGCGCCAATTTTGATTTGTTTATTTTATTGTATTGCTTTAAACTGAATTCGTCAGGCTATTCATACGAAAAAGCTTTTTTTCCTTAACCTCTTGTCGATGATCACAATATCATAATCAAAACGTGTTTTGTCCTAGAACAGATTTTGTCGAGTGATTAAAACTATAACATTTGGATTTGCAAATTTGAATTTTAGTTCGATTTGCCATTGAGAATAGGCGCCGTCCATGGTATTAAGTTTTTTATGTCGACTCGAAAATAAATTGGTGTAGATTCTTATTTTAACTCCACGTAAACTATATTTAGCAATGCGTCTCATCATCACATAATTTGAAGAAATATAAAGTGATGTTTGGCAGTGGGACGTGTGGTTTTGCATTTAATGTTCCTGTATCAAATATTCGCCTTGTTATATCTACATATTGTTTCATGTTATAATCGTTACTTACTACCATAATAGAGGCTAATGATGATTATAATATTGTAGGAATCGAACATTACACATTTTCGCTTTTTCCATTATTTTGATCCTTTTTCTTAGTAGACTTTAAAAAGCTGGCCTTATCGACCTTACTATAATATTAATTTAAAAGCCTCGATTGTTACACATTAACATCAATTACGTACTAGAATATTAACTATTAGGCATAGTCTTAACTTTTAATAAACACACGCAAGTCCATTTAAGTGTTCATATCGATTAATGTCTATTGATTTTATTCTAACACAACGATTCCCAATGTTCGATAAATATTCTAAACTATAAGTTAAATGTAATGGCCTTTTGGCCCCATGACAATAACAAATTGTTTGACCGTAATGTCCGACCGTGTACGTGATTCTACTACCTATGCTGAAGAACAATATAGATTGGAACACCCTTTGGTGACGTGAACAAGTTATGACGGGATTTTGTGCAAAACCACGTGCCCATAGGTAGCGAAGTAATATGATATATTCGACAGACGAATAGGATGGCAGTCCGCTATTTACATGAAATCATACAACAGTCAATGGGCTGCCCGCATACTCAAGACATGTCTAATTTACGAGATAAGCAATGAGTAATTAACTTGGTGCCTTCTTCGCGTCTAGTTTGACGTTATTTATAAGATACAATCTGTATTGGCCATCTTACATCGTTCTGAAACATGTATCCGTTAATTCATTAATTAACTGGGCTCTTTGTATGTAAGATATTGCTTATAGTCTGAATTTGCCAATTGTGTGACCGGCTAATAACAATAAATTTATTTTGTTTATAATTTTCCAATGCGTATAATGTTTAATATACTAATATTTAATATAATATCTAATTTAATAATATTTAATGTCTTTTTGTTGGTAATTTACTTTGTTACGCTACAACTAAATGTGTAAAATCACCATGCAATGGTTATATGTATCAACCTTTTTAGGAAGTGACTCGTCAACCATCGATGAGGAACTTCAGGAACTCCAAAAGCTGCAAGGGTTACTGAGGTGTAAGATTTGCAAGGCCCGGCGTGTAGCCTTGACATTCCTGCCCTGTGGCCACTGTGTCACCTGCGAGGAGTGCGGCCCCAAGGTCCTGAGCTGCCCGATATGTCCCAAGAATGTTGCGCAAGTTCAACGAACAGTGAAAACAATATTTGCGCCATAAATGGTGGTTCATTGTGTGTATTTATGTAATTATTGAAGACAAACATTATTATGTAATACTTGGTAAGTGATTGCAGCGCGTGCTTTTATGATGTAGTCTACTCGCTTTTTTTCAGCGGTATGTCTAAATAAAACTAAGGTTCCAGGCTTGTTTTTCGGCAGCATTATCGTTTGAAAATAATAAACAATCATTGTTAAAGATTATTTGGGTACGAACATATTATTAAGAAGATTGAACTAAGACAAATTTAGTTTAAAATAGAATTGCAGAGTATTTGACTATCCTTATTTCATTTAAATGATAAAAAGGTTTAATAAAGCCAATACTGGCGGTGTTGATCATGGGTTTTAGTGGGACCTCCTTTTAGGCGATTGAGATTAAACTTATTTATGTTTTAACAATTGCGCAAAAGTTCATGGGAAAATAACTATAATTGAGTAGTGTCTGAGAAACTGGGCTAAATGCATGTCCGCACAGGCTAATCAGGGCATCACCTTCCGCCTAAACTGGATTAACTTATTTTCGTGTAGAAGAGACTTCCTTTAAAGGAAAAATACCATAAAAGCGGAAAGTGTCGCCCTGATTAGCCTTACACTTTACGCACATGCAATTAAGCCCAGTTTTCTCAGAACACGACTAAATTATTGTCATTGTATTTTTAGAGTTATTACTTTTGCTTTTTATTGTGCAGAACACAACTGCATACTACAATTTTTTAGCATAGTTTTAACCCATTTATGCCTAGTGGACTGTTCCATCCTTCTAAATTGGATCAATTTATTTCCAAAATTAGGAATGTCTAGTATATATTTCTATATTTAGAATATTTCTTACAGAAAACAGCAAACAGCGCAGATCCTGATGAGTTGCCGCATCATGCGACGTCTCATCTGGGTCTACGCTGTTTGCCAAGTCATTTTTTCTAGACGCTAGGCGTAAATGGGTTCACATGATACGCGGTATTCCGAATGAAACTTCGCATGCTGGTAAAGGCCTTGGAAAGGCAGTTCGGAGTTAAATGTTAGTCATAATAAACGGTTCATAGGCGAACCTAAAAGATCCACACAAAAAATAAAGGTAAGTGCAAGAGCATTTTTTGGTATTGTCCAAAATTTGTTTATTGTAAAGAGCCCTCAAAATAGTATAATTAATAATGCAAAAGCATAGGAATTCGAATCTGTATTTAAAACCACACATGTTTCCGAGTATGAAGATAGGACGGACGTGTAAACGGATGGAATACCAGATAAAACAAACAATAGCCAATGTCAGGTATTTCGAGTCAATTAAAAGACAAAAGTGTGTTCATGAAATAAATAAACACCCTTATTAAAAGTACATACTGAAGAAAACTATTTGTTACCAACCTGAGTTTCAGAAAAACTCCAACATACTGTGCAGATCCGAATAGACGATACCCGAAACTGTTGTTTTTCGTAAAACGCAAAATGAAGGAATTTAGCATAAACTTACGTACAACACTATTTCTGTGTATTTGACGATACTTACTTGCATTTAACGGCTCGTTAGGAATAGGCATAAAAGTTATTACAATGCACCAATCACATTTAAACATGTCACTGCCCAAGTACTATTAAATAATGACACTTGATATAAACAAAGTAAGTAAGTGTTAAGTGTAACATTGCCGTGACCACTTGCTTAAATGAAGGAGTGTTATATGTTTCACTTTACTGAGTAAATAGTAACTGATATTATCTCGATGACAAATACATTTAATATTTAGAAATGAGATTTTTTTTAACTCTAGGTAATAGCGTGAGAAAAGAAATATTTGCACCAGCGCTTATATGATTCACAATGTATAAATACAATACAGGATGAACGATGTAATAGTTTTCTAAACAGGATTACTTAAACTTTTATTAAAATTTTGTTTTCATGTTAGTCCGAAATATCAGCGTAATTTAAAAACCTATTTAATAAAGAAAAACAACCACACGAGAAATATAAATTAATATTTACAATACATGCTAATCTTTCCTTTCCTCTCGCTATGTGAGACGCCAGGAACACAAAGTTATTTATTAGGAAGATGTTCCTGTCAGTCATGTCTTTTGTTTTGCCGATTTTGTATTTTGTTAAATAGTCCTGATGCTCTCATAACATGTCTTCAACATAGGCCTTGACTCTAGATTAAGCTCTGCTGCGTTTGAATCCAGAGGTCTGTCGACTTTGCCTTGTTGTGTATTTCTTCATGTTTACAACATACGGTTCTCTTTGAGCCAATCGGACAGGTCGACCTTCTTTTCCTCTGAAAGGACGAGGGACGCCTTCTTTTTCTTTCTAGAGTTTGTTTCTTTGGGCGTTGCTGATGCTTGAAGATGTAATTGTGAAGCAAGTTGCGATCTTGAACTGGGTCATGAGCGTGTGTGTGTTTATGTGTGTGTGCGTGCTTGTGTGTGCGCGTGCGTGTGGGGCGTGTGCGTGCGTGCGTTTAGATCTGTGTGTACGTTTCTCGGAGCTTCTGCGCCTCAGGCTGCATTATGTGTGGACAAGTAGTGTGTCCCCACACTCCTACATATAACTTCATTCTCTTCGGACTAATCTAAAAAAAAAGCTGTATTTTCAAGTGGTTGGTTTTTTACAGAAATATTTCAATGTTTGTGTGGTTTTATGATGTTGGGAAAGCTCGATAACCGGAGGAAACCTCTCCTGTCCGGTATGGTGACAACAAAACAAAGTAGATGCTGCCAGAAATGGGTATTGAACCCAGGTGCCTAGGTGAGAAGCGCTAATACCAACCACTTCACGTATTCTACCGGAAAACCAAATTGATGGAATCACCGAAAATCAACCTGCTTTTATACATGTATCATCGATCTAGATAAGTGCGTATCACTTCCGTGTTTATCCGTGTCGTTTTCGTGAAGGTCTGGGATGGTCAGTGAAGATGAAGTGTTACTACGTGTTTATCCGGGGCTATCCATTTCTCTGCCGTGTTGAACCGGGGCAGTCCGTGTAAGCGCCTTGATGATTGCGTGTTGCTGCAAAGTTTGTCCGTGCTGGTCCAGGTTAGGTCCGTGTGGATGCCTTGTTACATCTCAGGTGATGTTTTTTTAAAATACCAAAATCGAAGGATCGCCCAGGATCTTACTTTCGTATTCATCTATGCTTATATGGCTTTGGGGATTTACTGTGACATTTGTAAATCATC